>NC_133341.1:20097330-20397330 GCF_030506205.2 Paramisgurnus dabryanus | reverse complement strand
TCAATACATCTATCGCGCTAACAATGCTGTGTGCCAGGGAGAGTGGTCGCACTACACCACACAGATCACAGAGTTCAGTATTGCTCCCTGACCACTGGCCCCGGGTGCACTGCAGTGTTTAGATAGTTATAATAACTCGGGGATATTCTTAACTACATCTGACACATAAAACAATCTCACACAAACAAGGCAAATGGCTGGTGAAAAAAATCACTCTGTCTGGAGTCTACAATCTTAAAAATAAAGGTTACTAACTATAAAAATGGATCTTCTGGTGTCACCACAAAGACAGCGGTTTAGAATCATTATTTTAAATCCAGATAATCCAAATAGTATAATCCAGATACTTTTAAAAAATTCACTGCACATGTCTCAAAAATACCCGGATGTCTGAGCCGAATACTCTAGCCTTATTACGCCATTTCACTGGCTACTCTTGCAAATGAGCTGCATGCTGATTGTAGCCTATCAGAGCTCCATTAGAAATGAGAAAATGAGGTACAGTGGAAACATATTGATCTCCAGAGAGAGGCCACTCATTTGATACGTATATTCCTCTCGCCGGCCCGATCCCGGCAGCGAGGAGACCTAATTAGAGAAGGGATGGGGGAGCTTACATGCGCAATTGATCTTTACCAATTTATTCCTGAAATGAACCGGCACACAAGCGGCTTCTCTGTGCAGTACTATTTGATTGCGCATTGTATGTTTAGTGAGAAACGATAAACTGTATGAATATGTTTTTTAAAAGCCCTGTTACTAACTCTGGCATTGTTCTTATTTTAATCTCTATCCACGTCTCCCCAATCTGCCTGTCTTTCTGTCTACTGAGGTTAAAGATCTGTTAGTGAATTGTCTCTGGGGAAGATCTGAAATGGGGAATGTGATATATAGTGAGTATACCATTAGAGCCCCCCTAAAGTCTCCATTTGACTTCATGCAGTGCAAGCCATTAATTTATTTAAAGAGATGCTTTTCTGCACCAGCACAACCCTGCTGTGCTTTCCCCCTGTGTTTACAACAGCAACTATTTGAGTTTACTTTTTGTAGAATGATATCAACATGTAGTGTACAACTAGTTACAAACCTACATACAATCACAGTCATCTCAAGTATGCATCTTATGAAACATTTGATACACAATTAGAGTATCGGATTTAGAGTATGTAAGTCTGAAACACAACTGTATAAGTTCATGTAATACTATAAGTACATCTTTTGTGGAAAAACTAATGCTGTGTTTACACCAGCCACAGTAGAGGCGTCAAGCGCGAGTGATTTCAATGTTAAGTCAATGTGAAGACACATTGACGCACGTCTCGAAGTCTCGCGGCGCGGATGAGGCTTTTGGCGCGGCGCACGAATGGCGCGAATTGAGCATCTCGTGCGCTATGTGCAAATTTAGCGTCTTGCGCGGTACGCGTGAATGGTGCTTTTTATGCATTTTACGCAAATTTGCGGTTTTGCGATTTTGACGCCTCAAACGCAGTTGGTGTAAACGCAGCATAAGAGCTCAAATTTACTAGCATAAAGGTGTTAAACTGAGAAAACATCTTAAAGGTCACTGTGAGGAGAAGCATTATCTAGATAAAGATCACAAAAAGATGCTCCTGATCATATTTGCTGAGTCATATTTGCCTGACAGCCCTGCTGCAATAAATTATAAAAAAGCACATTCCCTTTACTATACTGGGCCATCAGAAGTCAAGCCATAGCCCTAGCAGACCATTAGCCTAGTGTGATATCATATTGCAGTAGCCCTTGTTGTGGGTAGATGTGACTGAGAGGTCGTGAGCAGATGTAAACACTCAGGAGAAGTTGGATGAGTTTGAGAAGATGGGATTTTTTATTTATTTACCCCAATTCAGGCCAAATAAAGGCAATAAAAATCATCAACATTAAAGAAGAAAAATAACTATTAAATAAGAAAGTAAATTGACATGAGAGTCAAAAAAACAAAAAAAAAACAATCAAAATTTATAATTTTCAGCTGCTTAGAAACAGAGCTTAATAAGAAATCACATTTGAGAGCCTACATCAGACTTATGTCTTCACCTCTCCTCCTTCCAAGACTGACACTGTTCGACTATTTATAGACCTGAAACACACCTCTGAAATTGGCACATACCAACACACCATACAATACAGGGGTGGCTCAGGTGAGCAAACAATAAAAGCTTAACGACAGCCAAAATACTAAATATACAAACCTAGAAAATTGCAGACCATTATTTATATAATGCAAGCTCATATTTGGCAAAGCCACAATATATATTTACAGCTAATAAATTAAATTAAATTAATAAATCAAACTCGGGGTAACTTCCTGTTGACCCGGAAGTAATAGCGTCATTTCAAGCTATTTAAACCTGCCCATTGCAGCAAACTTCCCTTTAAACAGACCAAACGGGATATGCTGGTAAGACACAATGATGGTACCTTGAAACTCTGTTACCTTTTAAACTAAATAAACAGACACATAATTAATAAAAACATGTGTTGTGTAGTTATTGTGATCAGCTATTGTTGTGAAGTGAATGGCATGATTTGAACAGTAAGAGATGTATAAATGGCTGTAGCTATAGCATATAAATCACCGTAGTGTTAGATGTCAAAAATGTGCACACAAAAGCTACGGGATAAATGAGTGTATTGATGAATGGCTGTAATTGACAAATGATTAGAAACAGTATGATGGTTAACGAAATACATAAACACACTATACCAACATATAAAGGTAACATACTCAGTCTTTACCTTATGGTAGGTAGCGCTCCGCTACCGTGACGGTAGCTATGAGCTCTGTCACACACCCCCCCCCTTAAGAGAGAGCGTCCAGATCTAGTTCATGACGCGAAAGAAAGTCAGCAATGAGATTGTCCTTTCCAGCCCTATACTTCACCGTAAACCTGTATGGCTGTAAGGATAGATGCCATCGGGTTATTCTAGAGTTAAAATCACGCATGCGGTGTAGCCACTGCAAGGGCCTATGGTCTGTCTCCAAAACAAAGTCTTTGCCAACTAGGTAATATTTTAAAGTGTCCAGAGCCCACTTGATGGCAAGACACTCTTTTTCGATGGTGGAGTACCGTGTCTCGCGAGGGAACAGCTTGCGGCTCACAAACTGTATTGGCCTTTTGTCCTCCCCCTCACCCTGCAACAACACTGCTCCTAGGCCAATGCCCGAAGCATCGGTTTGCACAGTGAAGGGCAAGGAAAAGTCAGGACTCTGCAACACTGGTTCGTGGCACATACTTTCCTTTAGGTCATGGAATGCTGCCTCACACTCAGCAGTCCAGACCACCTTGTTGGGGCTGGTCTTGCGAGTGAGGTCTGACAGGGGAGCTGCTCGGCTCGAAAAGTTAGGGATAAAACGCCGATACCATCCGATCAACCCCAGGAAAGATCTCACCCCTCTCTTGGTTGCAGGCGGCTGGGAGTTGCGTATGGCATCCACCTTGCTGACCTGAGGACGTATTGTGCCACTACCCAAGACGTATCCCAGGTAGCACACTTCAGACCGGGCAAGCTGGCATTTGCTGGCATTCACTACAAGCCCGGCCTGCCGAATCCTTCGAAAGACATCACTGAGGTGTTGAAGGTGTTCTTCCCATGATGAACTGTGGATGATGACATCATCAATATAAGCCGCGGCATAGTCCTCAGCTCCCCTCAGCACCTCATCCATAAGCCGCTGAAATGTTGCTGCTGCCCCATGTAGGCCAAAGGGCATGACCTTAAAATGGAACAAGCCAGATGGGGCTTTAAAGGCAGTCAGCTTCTGTGCTTGGGGGGTGAGTGGCACTTGCCAGTAGCCCTTACACAAGTCTAAGGTGCTGAGGAACTCAGCCTTACCCAGGCGCTCCACCAGCTCGTCCACACGGGGCATAGGATATGGGTCAAAAGCGGAGATTGTGTTCAGCTTTGAGAAGTCGACGCAGAAGCGAAGCCCCCCATCCTTTTTTGGCACCAGGACCACGGGACTACACCACTCACTGTGTGATGTCTCAATCACCCCCATCTCAAGCATCGCCAATACCTCCTGTTTCAGTGCGGGGATCAATCGCGCTGGAACTCTGGTGGTGGTCTGCCTAATGGGGCCTGGAGAAATCAGCCGGATGTCATGGGTGATGACGTCAGTTCGCCCCGGCTGGTCTTGGAACAGGCCTCTTGGGATGATTTTCATCAGGTCCTCCTGCTGCTCAGATGTCAAGTGTGTAATGGAGGGGTAGGTTGACTTGCCGCCCGCAGTAGGAAAGTACTGCTCCGACGGCTCTTCTTCCTCTTCCACGGTCCGTGCCCACAGCTGATCTTGTATAGTAGATGGTCGGTCAATCCATTGCTTTAAGAGGTTCACATGGAAGATCTGTTTGGAGCGACGTCTGTCTGGTATTGAAATTTCATAAGTAACTTCACCAACCTTGCGAAGTACCGTGTAAGGGCCTTGCCACTTCGCCAGCAGACTGCTTTCTGATGATGGCAACAGCAGTAGCACTTTCTGTCCGGACTTGAAGCTGCGACTGCGTGCTGTCTTGTCATACCACGTTTTCTGCCTCGTTTGAGCCTGGGCCAAGTGTTGATGTGCCATGGAGCTCAGCTGGTCCAGCTTCTCCCGCATCTTCAGGACATAACTCGCAATGTTGGTTGGCTGGTGAGGAGCGTCCCCCTCCCAACCCTCTCGGAGGATGTCGAGTGGGCCTCTCACCTCCCGTCCGTACAAGAGTTCGAAAGGAGAGAACCCGGTGGATGCTTGCGGTACTTCTCTATAGGAAAACAACAGGTAAGGAAGCCACTGGTCCCAGTCTGCTCCTGACTCAGATACAAACTTCCGCAGCATCGACTTCAGTGTCTGATTGAACCTTTCCACCATGCCATCGGTCTGCGGGTGGTAGGGTGTGGTCTTAATACCCTGAATCCCTAACAGGGAGTATATCTGCTTCAATGCCTTGCTTGTGAAATTACTTCCCTGATCTGTTAAAATTTCTTTGGGAACACCCACACGGGAAAAAAGTTGAATTAAACTATTGGCCACTTGCCTTGCCTTAGTATTTCTGAGGGGGAATGCCTCTGGGTAACGCGTTGCGTAATCACAAATTACCAAGATATAGCGGTGCCCTGTCCTACTCCTCTCTAAGGGACCAACTACATCCATGGCAATACGACTAAATGGTGTGTCAATAATTGGGAGGCTGACGAGGGGAGCTTTTAAGCCTCTTTTGGAGCGAGCAGACAACTGGCACTCGGGACATGATCTACAGTACTCAGCTATGTCCTTGTTGAAACCTGGCCAATAAAATCTTTGCAGGATTCTCTTCTCTGTCTTCTCCCTGCCTAGATGTCCTGACCACGGAATGCTGTGCCCTAGGTGTAACACTTTGGCTCTAAGATTCTCAGGAACCACTAACTGCTCTGTGTTTGCACTCACTCGATAAAGTTTCTCATTATTGACAACAAAACATACGTCACCCTCCCTCATGGCTTCTTTAGCCTCTTCATCGGTCTTAACCGAGGAAAAGCAAGAGCTAAGTGTGGGGTCTTCCTGTTGAAGCTTCTTGAAGTCTTCACAAAAAACTTCATTGCCATCTAATTGTGGGAAGGACAGACTTTCCCGCATTTTGGTACCTGACACCTTTGCTCTGCGCCTCTCTGCCTTGGACTTTTTAGGTTTGTTATCAGAACAACCCTCAAATGGTAAGTCTGACCAACCATCAGTGTCTGGTTTGTCTCTGGCTTGTGCTCTAGTTGTAACATAAGCACTGACTGTGTTAACACTTTGCAATAGCTCTGTAAGAACTGGTACATCCTGGCCTAAAATGACTGGGTAAGGGCATTTATCCAAAATCCCCATGGTTAATAAGTATTTTTGGCCATTAATCTCAATGAGAACCTCACTGGTCTGGTGCTCAGACTCATCGCCATGGATACAGCGGACCCTCACTTTGCCCACAGTCTGAAAATCAGACTTCAAACAAGATTTGAGAATGAATGATTGACTACTCCCTGAGTCAACTAAAGCCTGAACTACTTTTCCTTTTATCTTCACAGGGACAGTAACATCCGAAGTAGTACAAGGTAAGTGTTTGCTAGGGCCAGGTAAATAACATAGTCTTGAGTCAGACACTTTCTTCAGTGTACAATTGGGCCTAATGTGACCTTGCTGGCCACAACCATGACATATAGGTACTCTTGGTGTTTCAGCTGGAGTGGGGTTAACACTGGGGCTTTTGGGGTTATTAGAGGACCTAAACATACGACCACTACCCCCCGCAGACCTACCAGAGGATGTCTTCTCCGGCTCTCGCTGGGCTACTTGGTATGGTCTTCTCCAGTCCTGCTGTTGTATACCCAGGTGATAGCCTTTTCTGGGTTGCCTAGCGGTCATGAATGTCTCCACCAGGTCTGCAGCTTGTGCCGATGAGACTGGGGTACGTTCTCTCACCCACACCTGAAGCTCAGGGTACAACATGTCCAGAAACTGCTCCAGCACGATTTGGTCACACACCTGCTCTTTGGTCAACCTGTCTGGAACTAGCCACTTTTCCATCAGGTCCTTTAGCCGGGCTTGAAGTTCTTTCGCCGCCTCGCCCTCCTTGATGAGCTTGGAGCGGAAACGTTGGCGGTAAGTCTCTGCACTGATATTAAACTTGTTGAGAATGGCTTGCTTCACTTTCATGTAATCCTGACTGTCTTCCAAACACATGGCTACGTAGGCAGATCTGGCCTTACCATTTAACAAGGGAACGAGGTATAATGCCCAAGTCTCATGGGGCCACTGACTTGCTGCTGCGAGCCTTTCAAAGGTGGTTAAATAGTGCTCAATATCTTCATCCTCTTCATATGGGGACATCTTAGGAGGTTTCCACCCCCGCTGGAGGTTAAGTGGTGCAGCAAGGCCGAGAGTGGTGGAGTTGAGGGAGCTCTGTATCCTGGGTGCTGGGTGTTGACCTGGATGTGGCTGAGGAGTTGGTACATCCAGAAAAGGCATGTTGTGTAGTTCAAAAGTTGTCGAAGGGCGAGAGCCAGGTGAATCTATCTGCTGTAGTACGTTGAGTGGCTGTCTCGACGCCTGCATTGATGCTGGATCGCCTCTCACCAGTTGCTGTAGTTGCTTAAATTGGTGCTCCATACCTTTCCATCTGCGCTCTTGCCGGAGCGCCTCTGCCTCTATCTGGTCCTGCTGACGGCGCTGAGACTCCACCATCGTTCTCACCATCTTCTCCAAGCGGTCTGTTCTGTCTTCGACCACAGGAGTGGGATGTTTAGATGACTCTGTGGATTTGGGCCTGGTCCCCATAGTTGAACCATCTCTAGGGGGTGCCATACCTCTGCCTTGACTGTCCATCTTGACTCACTGAGTGCTGCTCGGACACTGTTTACCCGGAAACCGCTGCCACCAAATGTTGTGGGTAGATGTGACTGAGAGGTCGTGAGCAGATGTAAACACTCAGGAGAAGTTGGATGAGTTTGAGAAGATGGGATTTTTTATTTATTTACCCCAATTCAGGCCAAATAAAGGCAATAAAAATCATCAACATTAAAGAAGAAAAATAACTATTAAATAAGAAAGTAAATTGACATGAGAGTCAAAAAAACAAAAAAAAAACAATCAAAATTTATAATTTTCAGCTGCTTAGAAACAGAGCTTAATAAGAAATCACATTTGAGAGCCTACATCAGACTTATGTCTTCACCTCTCCTCCTTCCAAGACTGACACTGTTCGACTATTTATAGACCTGAAACACACCTCTGAAATTGGCACATACCAACACACCATACAATACAGGGGTGGCTCAGGTGAGCAAACAATAAAAGCTTAACGACAGCCAAAATACTAAATATACAAACCTAGAAAATTGCAGACCATTATTTATATAATGCAAGCTCATATTTGGCAAAGCCACAATATATATTTACAGCTAATAAATTAAATTAAATTAATAAATCAAACTCGGGGTAACTTCCTGTTGACCCGGAAGTAATAGCGTCATTTCAAGCTATTTAAACCTGCCCATTGCAGCAAACTTCCCTTTAAACAGACCAAACGGGATATGCTGGTAAGACACAATGATGGTACCTTGAAACTCTGTTACCTTTTAAACTAAATAAACAGACACATAATTAATAAAAACATGTGTTGTGTAGTTATTGTGATCAGCTATTGTTGTGAAGTGAATGGCATGATTTGAACAGTAAGAGATGTATAAATGGCTGTAGCTATAGCATATAAATCACCGTAGTGTTAGATGTCAAAAATGTGCACACAAAAGCTACGGGATAAATGAGTGTATTGATGAATGGCTGTAATTGACAAATGATTAGAAACAGTATGATGGTTAACGAAATACATAAACACACTATACCAACATATAAAGGTAACATACTCAGTCTTTACCTTATGGTAGGTAGCGCTCCGCTACCGTGACGGTAGCTATGAGCTCTGTCACAGCCCTTAGCTAACCACAGGACCATTAGAGTCTATCCGTCTATCATATCCCTATTATTCAGAATGCTGCTTATCACTTCCAAGACCATATGCCTGGTTTATCATACCATTTAAACAAACATACACTGTTCATACCATCTCAGAATACAGATGAAACTAATTCGTCAAAACATAAAGTATGTAAAATGGTCAAGTTACATGTGATATAAGGAAACAAAGTTATGCACATGTTATGACAGGGAGGTGTATTTCTCCATCTAGTACCCCTGTAAAACTAATCCCATCCGAATAAGGCACGAGAACCTAGTGCAACCATATGGATGTCATATCAATTATTACGAGTCATGACTTCAAACTGCCAGAGCATGTGCTTTTCTATCTTGATAACATCTTGCACTTCCATGGCCATCAGCGACTGTTATGTACTGTAAGATAATTGATGGGGATACAGAGTGGAAGGGACCTTTAACAACGGGAATTCGAACTAATGACAGGAAATGAGAGATGCCACCACATGGGACAGTTTCTTCTCCTTTCCAGCATCTCAATCAAACATGTCCCAGCATTAGCCTTTCTGACACTTACTAAAGACCTTTTATTCATTTTGCCTTGCTGTCAGACTTACACACACACTCTTTCTATGATAGATAGTGGACCGGTCACAGATTCTAGATATCCTCCAGAAGCACACGGCTAAATTCAACACTAATAGCTTCATGGAACAAAGTGTGATTAATCATTATATTTTTGGCCTGGGTGAGAGGAAGGAAAGACACTAGGTAATTAAAAACCAGACATAGAGATTATTCATCTAGATGAACCGTGGCACCCTATAGCAATGGATCAGAAATGAAGTGAGCATAATTCACTGCTTAATTGACAGAAGCGATTTTAGACACGGCCTATAAAGAGAAACATGACACCACGGAGAAAATCTGCAGGATGGAGTCTTATCAAGACAAACATTGTGAGATCATACCATTGAGCTGTCTCAGCCTCAGACGGCACGCTCACGGACATGAACCATTTACATTTCAAATAAAATTATTTGACTGGCTGAAGCAAAATCTTGTTAACAAGGTATCAGGTGGCCAATATGAGCATTTCGAACAGAAAAATAGTGACTGGATTTGCCAAAGCATGCGATAACAAGGTCTGAGCCATCAAATCTTTAAAGGATATTTACAGTCATGAGTGAAGGATTTAATATTCACAGCACAGTTTTTTATACACATTTTAGTAGTTTGGTACGGTTTAAAGGGGCCATGGCACAAGACTTTTAAGATGTCAAATAAATCTTTGGTGTCCCCAGAGCACATATGTGAAGTTTTAGCTCAAAATACCATATAGATAATTTATTATAACATGTTAAAATTGACTGTTTGTAGGTGTGTGCAAAAATTTGCCATTTTGGGTGTGTCCTTTAAAATGCAAATGAGCTGATGAAATTCAAACACTGATCACAATGATGGTGGTTTGTTGCAATTGAGACTCAATTGTGCTGTGAATTATTTTTTCTTTCTTTTTTTCTCTGCACTAAATGGCAGGGCTGTGATTGGATAGTGCAGATTAAGCGGTGGTATTATTATAATAAGAGCTCCTTATGACATCACAAGGAGAGACAAATTTCAACTACCTATTTTTATGTGCTTGTAGAAAATGTTTAACCAAAACTAAATTACTGGGTTGATCTTTTTTTACATTTTCTAGGTTGGTAGAAGCACTGGGGACCCAATCATCGCACTTAAACATGGAAAAATTCTGATTTTCATGCCATGGCCCCTTTAAAAACTATTTACAGAAAGTGCAGTACTATTAATTGAATTTGCTACACTCTCAGAGCGCAGTTTTTGGCTGCAATACGTAACTGTATTTTGAAGCAGACAGATATACAGTAACAGCAGCTAGTTACAAGTTTGCCTAAAGACAAAACTGAATTGCAGCCCGATCTCACAAGAATTCGTACCTATTTTAAAAGTTGTCTAATTTGTACAAAGTTAATTGTGCAAAAACGTATCATAAAAAAAACAATAACGAAACCCCACCTCTAACCTGCCCCCAACCTCACCTTACAAATAAATACGAATTAGCCATCTCGTAAAATACGTACGAAGTGCCATAAGATGGCATTTTTTTGGGGTAACTAGTACTTTTTAGAGTACATTTAATTTTTCTAGTAAAAAAAAGTACTTTTACTTTGTTACATTCGTCGGTGTTACTGTGCTTTTATCAAATGGTAATAGTGATAAATCAAGACGTGAAGGCGTGTGTGTTGTGCAAGATATCTGAGGCAGATCACACTTGGCCTCAAGTTCGGTATATGTTTTTACTCCAAGAGGTCAATAAGAATAGTTTCATAATGCGATGCATGCTTTGTTCACCAAAATGAACTGACATCTCAGCTTATAGGAATTCAAGCTCCAACCCGAAATAACATGTAGCGGTAAGTGTCACAGTAATGTCTATTTGAACACTATTAATGGGCATTTCACACACTATCCAAGTGTTTTTGTCATATGCACTCTTGTGCAAGCATTCACATCTGCACATTTCCATTTCATTTCCCCACAAAACGAAACAAACTGAACAGCATAATGTAATGACGTTTTGCATTTATACACAAATCCGGACACCTCACTAAAGTGTAGAAAATACATTCAAATAAAAACGGTATTGTATTTTATTTTATTGCTTCCTAAAGAATGTATATACTAATAAAAATAAAAGAATAAAGTAGGTTTTTAAAGAAACATGTATTATATATTATAACAAATGTTGATGAATTGAAATGAGTTGATTTGTAAAAACAGATAAGTTCCATACTGTATGAAATTCTAAAATGATAATTTTTATCAAGCTCCTATGTTTATCATCAGTAATTACTGATGCAATGACTGATTTTCATGGCAATGAAAATAACCTATTCATGTAAAAACATGATAACAAACAGACACACACGTCCCTTTTTGTTTACTGTTTGCTTGGTTAAAGGCAGATGCTGACAGGTTTGTGTTGTGAACATGAAAATAAATACAGAGTTAACCGTCAAAAAAAAAACATCTGTGTGTGTTTAAGAATTTTTCTCAGATGACACGTTATGTGATGTTAATGTACTTATTGCAGGACTGAGATAGGCTGCTTACTTTAACTTAGGTTTTACGTATACAATCAGAACAATGAGACTTTCAAGGAGAGGTTTGTGAAAACCCTCCAAGTAGTCAGAAATTCAGTGTTTTTAGACTTCTTCTCTATCAGATCGGAAGTAACAAGTAACTGAGAAGTTTTTTCATCTAATACTTTTTTACTCTTACTTAAGTAAATAATTAGATCGATGCTTTTACCTTTACTTGAGTAAATTTTTTTAAGTACTTGTACTTTTACTTGAGTACAGATTTCAGGTACTCTACCCACCTCTGGAGTGATAATATCTGTGATTTTGCTGATAACGATGTACGCTAATGGCAAAACAATTCGATGATGATAATATTTGTGAATTTTGCCGTTAATGGGCGATATTATGCATACATTAAAAAATGTGTTTGTGAAAGACTTATATTGTTCTAGTTTCCTCTTACAATAAATTAATATGATTAATGCTAACAGGTTAATAGGACAATGTTGATGTCGTTAAAGGAAACAAAATAGAAAGGTCATAATTATTTTAAACTGAAGCATTCAGGTAAAAATATTATAAAACACTTCTCTACTAAACAATAAACCATGCACCATATAAGAAGCAAAAATATGACATTGCAATACAAGTATAGGGCTCCAGACTGCCACCAAATGGTGGCATTTTGCCACCAAAATTTGATAGTGTGCCACTGAATTTTACATACAGTCGCACATGTGCGACCAGTAAATTTGACCTTTTTTGTGATGTGACACTGAATTTGAAACAGCACATTGTACTTTCTGCATCTATCATCAAAGTATTTATTAGTAATACAGTGGAAATTTGTAGAAATGTCATTATTTGATTAGCATGTTGATTTACGGTGTGTGCCCCTACATTTTTTGGTTGTGCCCCTAAAATTTTCAGTTGGGGCCACTGTGCTCCTAGTGAAAAAAGTTAGTCTGTAGCCCTGAAGTAGCTTATTGTTTTAATAAGTTTTAGTAAGTTCCTCCATCAGCAAGGCCGGACGGAATTTGCTGACTTTTTTGCTTTTTTCCAAAAAAATCTGCGGAATGAGTTTTATTTTTAAAGTGCACCTATTTCATTGCTAAAAAAACAGCGTTATTTTATGTATTTGGTATAATACAATGTGTTCGCGTGGTTTACAGTACACATTTTTTTTCCACATACCATAGATTTTTGTCGCTCCAGATTTCCTGGTCTTCCCTAAACGCTGTCCCTGATTGGCCAGCTAACCTGTATGTTGTAATTGGCCTGAATACCTCTGACATCAGCCGGAAATGTGACGCTCCTTACCATGTTTAAAAGATTTGCGCACTATGCAATGCTAACAGGAGTTAACTTACAGTCAAAATGGGAGGAATTTTGATAATGTCGGTCTTCTCTACATCACTCTACGTTTACTTTGGGGTTTGTACCTTTTGCTTTAACATTAAAATGTAACTAAATTAAGTTAAACAATTTCAACTTGTTTTAATAAGTTATCTTAACGTATCACAGGTAAAAACCTAAACTAGTAGGTTGAATGGTCTTGCCATTTTTTTACACTGGTTATGACTATGTAAAGTCAATAAAACCAGTAACTTTCACATGATTTATGCAAGGATACCAGCATTGGCCTTACATAGAGAAAGAAACACCCACGGGATAAACTGACCTTTTTCTGGAAATTAGTCCGCCTAGAAAAGTACAACAACTCAAAACCATTTTTTGTAGGAAGTAATTTAACGCAAGTACAAGCACTTTCATTATTATTACTTTGAAAAGTGTTGAACTGAAGACGCAATTTCTGTTTGACTTTGCAAAATAAGGGACTGATTGAAAATTTTCTCTTTGCTTATAAATTAAGAATTGAATTAACAATATAATAGGTAACAGGAAATTCACCAGTGGCATGTTGCCGATACAGCTTGCACCTTGAACAATTGCCTCAGCAAATAAAAGTTTGTATATCAGACTCACATTGTAAAGGATATCCACCCATCCTTCCATAGTGATACATTGGAAAACAGTGAGCACAGCAAACAGGATGTTGTCAAAGTTAGTTATGCCAAAATTTGGGCCAATCCAGTATTCTCGACATATGCTGTCAATGTCACAGGTCCGCGCTGGTTGCTCAAGCCCACAGGGGAATTCGGATGCCTGTTCCCCTGCAAGAGCAACAATACTGTAAGCCATAGAGCCATTATAATATTCTTAACAGCAATTTAAGATTGTATTGTATAAGTGCTTATAAAAACTATAAACTCAAACCTCAAGCTCACATACCGGTATCATTTCTGAAGCAGGCGCGGTGAAACTTCCCCATGTAGAAATCTAGCCCGATGATGGCAAACATGAGGATAGCAAAGAAGAGCAGAAGACCTATCTGAAGCAGAGGTACCATGGCTTTCATGATGGACTTCAGAACCACTTGGAGACCTGATCAGCAAGAGAGATAATACTACATGATTAATAATGACACTTACCTTAATAAGTTAAATCTCCGCAGCCTTTTCTAACAGGACAGCCGTGTACGACTGAAAATAAACTGTACACAAGTATGTACATCCTCATATAACACATTACTGAATTCTAGAAAGTGTAAGAACACAATTGAAAATGACAATGCACACTATTTGACTTAAACATATATATATATTTCCATTGTGATATGACTTACTGGGAATTCCCGACACCAGTTTGAGTGGCCGCAAGACTCTGACTGCCCTGAGCGTCCGCAAATCGAAATCTGGTCCCACTATGGTGAGAATTCTGTGGAGAAAACACATCAAATGCTTATTTGCAGTGCTGATTTGTATGTTTACGATAATATACATTGTATCAATCACTAAATAAGCATCACAGTATGAATCATCTTGCATTGGTTCAGAAGACATTTATTAACCAACCAGAGTCATTTGGATTATTTTAATGGTGGATGGATGGATTTTTTGGAGCTTTAAAATGTAATACAAAACCACTAGTATTTAGTATACTAGTAGCAAATACAACATTTTTTACTTCAAATGTGCTGATTTGAAAAAAAGGAAGTCATATACACTTGGGATGGCATGAGGGTGAGTAAAGTATAAGAAGATTTTTATTTTACGGTAAACGATTTCTTTCCTAATCATAACAATATCCTTAGGGAAAACAGTTAGATCACACAGATATTTCACTGTCCTCAGTTAGCGTCTATGTAATCAGTAAGTGTCCATTACATCTATTTCATTCAGACATTTAAACTCTACTTCTCCCATATTGGCCTTCTTTCACTGATGGCAGCTCAAAGGAAAACTGCAGAAAGATTCTTCCTAATTCTCCCGGGCACAGTCACACCATTAGCCTATCAGTGCTCTCTCTCTCTCTCTCTCTCTCTCTCTCTCTCTCTCTCTCTCTCTCTCTCTCTCTCTCTCTCTCCACACACACACACGACATGTAGTAAGAACTGACCCATCTCTTTTCCAAAAATGTGGGGAAAAGACTCTCTGCATGAATATATTAATAGCTTTCACTTTATCTTTAGTTCTCTTACAATCTCTTATATCTCAGATGTGTGCTCTACTCTGATCTTTAGTATAAAAACACCATACAGAAGAGCCTGGACTCACTGAGAATGGCAGCTCAGCAAAATATGCACCCAAAGCCCAGCTTCGGCTCACAGCTGGTTTGGGATGACAGATCATTAAATGGATTTGGTTGAGGTTAAAGGCAGATGGATGTTTGCTCAGAGGACAGACATAAAGAAACAGACAAACCTTTCTTTTGTGCTTCAAGACACTGGTGTCTAATTAATATTTGAGATATGAAGGGAAACCAGTCGACACTGTTCACATTATATAACCCCATTAGCACCGTACAAGAAGTTCTGCACAGTTGCATCAGAAAAAAGGACATTTTCAGCCAAAGATGAAATTTAAGTCAACATTGCTCAAAAATAAACGGATTAAAAACATCATGCTAGTAGGCCATGCAACTCATGTAACAGTTTGTATCTGTTCATATGCTTTTGAAATGACATGAGGGTTTGAATAATGACAAAATGTCTTCTGTTGTGGGAAGAATAAATGAAGAACTGCGATATACGAAAGCCAACATTTGGGAACTGAAGTGGAGTACAAAGAATAGACTATATGAAACCCTATAAGACCCATTAAAGGTCACACATTACATATGTAAAACACACATTTATGGACCATTTTAAACAATAAACTGACGCAAAGACATTAATAAGTATCATTTCACATACAACAACATTGGAACGGTCCTCTTTCTCCACACTTGTAAACACTACTAGGGTGGTAGTTTCGCAAATGTCATACGTGACCTTTTTGACATGATAACGCATTATGTGAGGTCGCACTAGTGCGTCACGCGGCTTGTGCAAGACGAGAAGTGGTTTAAAAGTTGGTTTAAAAGTTAAAAACTATTGGGGTCCCATAAAGTCTATTGGTAACACTTTACTTGAAGGGGTGTTCATTAAACTGACATGACACCTTCATAATCATGATATAACACGTGTCATGAACATGAAGGAGAGTTTATACACGTTTATGACAACTGTCACTAAGTGTCATTTGTTCAGCTATGTAATTGTAAATGCAAAGATGACATTGTTTGAGATGTCTTTGTTATTTAACTTGACATTAACCAATACATTATAACTTGTCATGACAACTTGACATTACCAAGATAACATAACTGAGCACTTTTTACCAGTGATACAAATTGAATTTGTCATTAAATTGTCATAAAGTGTTAATACTTTGTCAAATAGATTTATAACAGTGTCATGAATATTTTTCTTGACCTCAACTACAATAGTACAAATATAATTTCATAAAAATGTCATTAAAGGGCGTTTTGCAGGTAAAATTTTTCAACGAATTTGTGCAATTTGCTTGTTGATAATAAACATTTAAACTGTTATCCATTGTATTTTATGTTGTTGGGTATCACAAAACCCGAAAAAGTATGAAAAAGTACAGCAATTTGCAATGATTCTCCTTTCCCTCACAACGCACTGTATGACGTCACGCTGGGGAGAGAATTTACCAAAGCCGCCTTGAGACCATTGAGAATGACTATAGAAAGACGAGTAAAGTACAGTTCTGATAGCGCAGATTATAGATAAATACATAGATAGATAGACAGACAGACAGACAGACAGATAGATAGACAGATAGATAGATAGACAGATAGATAGACAGACAGATGGATAGGCTAGTATAGAGAGATAGGCAGACAGCCAGATAGCATAACGTTAGCATATCTTCGTGTAGAAAGTAAACAAACAATTAACATACTCGTGCATGCTGGCTTGAGGGGGTCCATGATCCTGCCTGAAATGGGTGTAACTTTATGCGATCTTCAGCACAAACGGTTTTGGCAGCATGTCTCTAATCCTTGAAGGTGAGTGAAGCACGTCACGTCTGTTTGCGGGGACCAGCGACCCAAACGCACTCACTTTCTTACAGCCAGTAGCGGAATGGCAATCGAGTCGGGACTTTCCCGGTGGGCCGATCTGATAATAGCTATACATTTCGAGTCATATTAGCAACACCGTCTGGCGGCGTGATGTGCGCCGGTTCCCGCAGCCCGCTGGTCAAACTGACCAGCCTTTCTGCTCAACAAAGTATATACAAGTGCTCAACCTGTTCGGCAGGTCCAAACATGTACAGGATTTATAAAAATACAGTGATCAATGAGCGGTTCCTCCTCAAATGGCATAGTCTGTCTTGATGTAAAAAGCCGCCGAACGCCTGTTTATTACAGTATGTATGCGGTCGGATCCGAGTATGCTGCAGCTGCTGACTGCTGCTGCATATAAAATGATCGTGTGATTCGTTATAATCGCATAAACAATATAACAAAGCATCCTTTTATTTCACAAAACAATATATTTGACATATTATTTTATAGACTAGTAAGTGTGGATTAAGGATGTTTAAAAATCTCTAGCCTGGTGGTCAGGACATGAATGGATCAAATCAGCAGATTTGCGAAGTTTTATTTATCTCCACATATATCATAAATAATAATTAGCATGGTAACTTTGCAGTATAACACATTATATATTTCCTACGATGTATATATGATTTCCAAATTATATACGTAAGTATTAAATAGCAATAAATGTCTCATCTATCTCCATGGCTCTGGCTGAGGCTTTCTCCACTTCTCCCCAGCGTGACGTCATCTCAGAATTGCGTTCAAAAAACCGTTAATACCAAAAACGTAAAAAAGTGGTCTTTAAGACCATTTTTGAGACATTTTAAAAATTATACACATATCTTGAGTGATTTATGTACCCATTAATCGACAGTGGTGGTTAACCTGCAACACACACTTTAAGTGTTAATGTCAAATAGTTTTATAACAGCATCATGAATATTCCAGGTGTTAAGTAAATAAAATCAATCATCCAATAATAGTATAATAATACTAATTAGAATTGATAAAATTATATTGCATATATTGTGCATAAATTAATTAATGAAAATAATTAAATGTTTTGTTATTTTTGTCAGAACATTTCTGAATCTATGTGAGTAAGAACAAGTTCTGTTAGATGTCAGTTTTGTATATATTGTGCATATAAATAAAGTTAAGTATAATCTTTTGATGTGTCTGTTGCATTTTGTTAAGGTATTTAAAATATTTGACATAGTATTAACTCTTATTGACATTTTATTGACAAGTTAAATTTGTACCACTGTAGTTGAGGTCAAGAAAAATATTCATGATGCTGTAATAAAACTATATGACAGAGTATTAACACTTAATGATATTTAATTCACAGTTTAATGTAATGTTAACCCAATAACATTATGGGTTAACATTTGTTCAGTTATGTATTTATGGGTTAATGTTAACCCAAAAACACAGGTGCTCACCCCGTGGTCTGTGTGGGTCCTAACACCCCAGTATAGTGATGGGGACACTATACTGTCAAAAAAGCACCATCCTTTGGATGAGATATTAAACCGAGGTCCTGACTATCTGTGGTCATTAAAAATCCCAGGATGTCATTCGAAAAAGAGTAGGGGTGTGCCCTGGCATCCTGGCCAAACTTGCCCATTGGCCTACTAATCATCCCCATATATACTAATTGGCTATATCACTCTCTTCTCTCCACTAATAAGCTGGTGTGTGTTGAGCGTTCTGGCACAATATGGCTGCCGTCGCACCATCCAGGTGGATGCTGCATATTGGTGGTGGTTGAGAAGATCATAAGCGCCTTGAGTGCTGCAGAAAAGCGCTATAGTATATAAATGTAACAAATTATTCTTATTATAATAAAGCTAGGTAGTTTCTTAAGTTTGATAATTATTCTGCTATGTCATGTTTATGACAGATTTATGGCAAGTTATGTTGTTTTGATTTATGTCAAGTTCTTTGTCAAGTAATCTCAAACAATGTCATCTTTGCATTAAAAGTTGTCATAAACGTTAATAAATCTCCTTCATGACACGTGTCATGTCATGATTATAAAGGTGTCATGTCAGTATTATGAATGCCTCTTACCCGTTACCAGTCTATTAAATTGGGAAAAATCCTGAAATATTTTTCTTAAAATATGTATTTCTTCTCGACATTTTGGATGACATGGGGGTGAGTAAATTATCTGGATTTTTTCCCCAAGAAAATTGAGTAATCCTTCAACCGTTAGACCCTATAACCATACAGTAACTCTCATCGAAGAATGCAAGACACTGACAAATTAGTTACAATTTACTTTAATTTTCCAACACAACTGTGTTAAATTATTAGCCGTCCTTCTATGTGACATAATGTCCCTGAAGAGACTAAAGAGGACAGCTCAGCCTATAACAACACTGAGACATGAGCTTGCTCTAGACATCCACCAGGGAAATCTAGTGCTCAAGCAAACACAGTCTGTGAAATAAGATTTGACTCTGCTAAAGGAAAACACTGAACGTTAGCCTTTGAAAAGTCTGGGAATATAGAGAACATGCTAGAAAAAACTGGGAAAACAGATTCGGTATAATCACAGACTAAATCAAGAATACATAGAGACAACAAGTCCCTGCTAGTATACATGAGCTAACTATCAATCATTCTGCTATCACATGCAAACAGAGGCATTAGATTTGATGATTATCTGTTGGGTGAAAAGACACGGAGGGCCGTTTGTACACTTATCCTCTACAGCTGTGACTGGAAGTCAATTTAATCCTGTAATGTGACATAAGAATGATAAATATGCCTGAAAAGCTCAAATTCCTTTGCTGCCTGACAGATCAAACATCAAATACACCTACAGTGTGGATCTGTATTATATATTATAACCTATACATTTGAATTGTTAAATATTACCTCATGGACTACAAAACATAAACACACTTTATTGTGTGTATTGTCTGTACTTATTAAATAAAATTATGAAGTGAAAGTGATGTAATGACCAATGAGGAGCTCAGATGCAAAAGCCACTAAATGTCACCTTTGTCAAAAAATAAGATACTGTAATAATATTAACCAAATGTTCTTGGCACAGATATGAATTCATCAAATATTTTCGCTTCAAATCCGCTTAATACCAGGCAATTCAGAAATACTGGTTTGTTGGCAAAATCCATTAAGAGCCAGATAAAAAATGCTCATTTACAAGAAACATGCCATGTAAAGGGTTTTGCATCTGAGCTCTTCAAGTGCACTGAATATTTACTCTGGGAAGCTTTCCAGGTCTGAACAATTTACTTGTGACCCACATCTGTGGAGCTATACCCTAAAAATACTGAATGAACTTACAAAAATGCTGACTGTAACATCTGCTGCATGTGTCTGTATTAAGCCACTCAGTGATTCAGTGGAGCATCTCTTACTTTGAGTTTGTTTAAAAAGGATAAAGTTGTTTCCTAAAGTACCCCTGTGGTGACGTTTACGTATGCATTGTGTTAAACCGAACATAGCAGTTATGTGTCTGAAACTGACGCATGTAGCATCTAGTTAAAGGTAGTGAGGGAGTGTGAAAGAGGGAAGACGGGGAGGCACCATTTTCATATTTATATCTATGGTCCGAGCTGTGCGATTAAGTAGAGGTGTGGGTAATTTGCATATTCATAGCTCCGCATGTATACTTAATGAGGTGGTTTAGAGTTACATTCAAGCTGTTTTAAAGCATGAGGAAATCACTGTCACAGGATAAACTTTTACATATTCTATTATGATGCTCAAAGAGGAGTTTTAAGTGATACATTTATCGACTACAGAGGGACTTTAAGTCCTTTCATTCAGACTTCTCTTTTCTCCAATCATGAACAAGGTTGAATCATTATAAGAGCTGCATCTAAAACGCATTAAAGGTTTATAAACTGCCTTCAGGAAAGCGTTCAATATTCAAAATGTCTGAGAGGCCTCTGCACTAATTATAGGCTGAGGGCTTGAACATAGAAGATACTGAGTACTATTTTAAAGCTACAGTCATAAATCTAAACTCTCGGTGGACCACAAATGGTCAGATGCTGTGCTCCACATTAGGCAGCGTTCAGAGAGAGATCCACAAACAGAGGAGGATTGTGTGAATACATGAGCCTGACCAAGGCAGATTCCCACATTGTACAAATATTCAAGACTCTCAAGGCACCATTTGGAGTCCTCTATGTATCACATTGGCAGAAAATTTCAGAGAACATGTAGCCATTTGAGAACTTGCACATGGTTCATGAAGCAGCTCTAAAGCCAATGGATGCTTCAGCAATTCAAAATCAGGGAACGTTTTTAAGACATTTGAAATGTATATTTAAGTGAGTAAATATTTAAGGCTTCTTTAAAGGGGGGGTCAACGGTATTTCATGCATTCTGACTTATTAACACAGTTTAAGAGTTGGTTTCCTCATGCTAAACAAATGCAGTGTCAAAAAAGCAGTTGGACGTGTTACAGAGTATTTCTATGCGGAATGCACTTCGGCAAGGTTTGTACAAGTTTCTGAAATTTTTTTTGATTACGTGTCCAGCTGACGTTTCAGGGGTAAGCTATACGTATACATTTTTTCATGGGCACTTCCCCCGGAAAACCACGCTCACACGTCAATCAGCGGGAGAGCGAGAACCGACATGCATAGCTTCATGAAACAGCTTTGTTTTATATCAAGACTCAACAATGGCACGAAAGAAGAAGTGTGTTTTGGGATGTAAGCCAAAGAAAGCCAGCCTTATGAAAACAATGGATGTGGTTTTGTGTGTTTGTTTGTTTAACGTTGGATTTCATTGAAAAGTCCCAACCGGGTCATGAGTTGCATGCTATAAGTAAGACTTCTGTGTTATCTTGGAAATAGGCGCGTAAGTGCATATTATATAAACAACACAAACATGCAGTAAATCATAAGTTATCCAGTCAGTGTTGTATAAAGTGTTGACTTGTGACTCGCTCATCCCGCAGCTAGTAAATATAAAACTACTCTATAGGTACTCCAGATTACCATCAGATACGCAGAAATAGAATGTGTTATGGATGCTTTGAAGGGAATCTAGACATTCTTCAGAGGTTTAGTGGTGTGGCATCTGATGAATCTAAATGGTACCTCAAGAATTGAACTGTTAAGGGCTTTTCACACTGGAAATAGTTAACCCTGGGTTAATGGCATCCTGGGTTATCTGTTTTACGTTTCACGCTGTTCACGCTTTAGCTTTGTTTCATTGTGGTAATAACATTCTAATCCTGCTTCTCTTCACACTGCATGCATTAACTCCTGGTTAAGTACAAACAGTGTGAAGGGTGAAACAGATAACCCAGGATTCTTTAGAATAACCTGGGGTTAACTATTTCCAGTGTGAAAAGCCCTAACGCATGGATAACCCAACAAAAGCAGGGATAACCCTGCCTCTGAACAGGGTTTCATTACCCTGGGTTAATTTCAGGGATAACCATAGACTTTTGTAAATATAGACGTAGTGTCCATAAAGTCTCCCATTGGTTTGTGAAGATCGCTTTTTAAGCTTAAAGTAGGCGTTGCCTGTCGTCACCATCTTGGCCATGCGTCACCGTGAATCACTTGCGGATAACCGAAAATGGGTAAAGAGGCGGGTCATGGGTGAAGCTGAGGTGGCTGGTTGCAAAAACCACGCCTGCCTAGCTCAATTCTTGTGACAGCAGTGGCTGTTCACCCCTCACTCAAGTGGCCACACCCTTAATTATGCAGAACTTTAAGGCTTAATATAATTTAAACGGATGAATAACAAAAAAATTCACCTCCCTCACAGTTGTCACAGGGCAAAATTAGCTATTTCGACCAAAAACACCTTTTGTACCAGGCTGTAAACATATTACAGTATTTTATTTTCTACTGTAAAGTTGGGCATTTTAACATGAAGGTCTATGGGAATTGACTCCCTTTTGGAGCCAGCCTCGAGCGGCCAGTCGATGAATTGCAGTTTAAGTCACTTGCGTATTGGCTTCATCAGAGAGATCGGAAGATTGCCCTTCGGGGATAACCCTGCTTCTAAATTACAAGTGTCAAACAATCCTTAATCTAGGGTTAAAAGCAGGGTTTGGAATGAAGATAACCCCTTTATTTTGTAAAAAGCCCTTTATTGTGATATGGGTATAAAGAAAAGAAGACCTATGCCAACTGAAAATTTAAAACGTGAAACCTTTAATTTTAACAAAAAGAAGACACAGTACTAAAAGCAGGAATGTTCCAAACCCACCAGCCTGACAAACAGCTTTTTAAAATGGTTTGAATAGAACAACATAGTGCTGTGTAACTGATTTATGCACAGAAAAATAATAATGTAATTACTTTAGCTATAATGTACACACCCAGGTGGATGAGATTATTATGTGGCTGTTAAAATAAAAACAAAATTTGCCAAAAACACAGAACTACACCACCCACAATTCTGAAGCAGGATCCAATCAGAATGAAGATCATAACAGCAATCCTCATCATTGGATGTTCTATTTGATTGCTAGGTTAAGAGCAACCATACTGTGCCATATACAAACGTGGGACATTAGGTACTTAATGGAGCTGAAGAGATCAGCAGTCATACACCGCCGCTCAACTACCTGCGTAGTGGAACACCATCGTAAAAAATAAAACAAGACATGAAGGTTTATTGCCTATACACTTGCTGCTTATAGCAGCATTTACGCCAACAGCCAGCTGATGGGTATGATATTTCAGCAGCCGTTACAAACACAACTGTATGATGTTATTATATGAGGCTCCAAGGGCAATGGCTTGGCTTCTCCTGAGTTAGCCCACTGTGCCAACATCATTATAGACAGCATCAACAGCCTCTATAAAAGGCAGCATTTACACACAAATTAAGCAGAGGGGTCAAAGTCAATCTGTCTTCTTGAGCTCAGATGAGAGACCCCATTTATTATTCTTGACTGGCAGGTTCCTTCATCAGCCTTTAGAAGTTATTGATGCACTGGATTGTTTACACAAACCAGACCGTACAAAATCATAGAAACCCCTGCTGTTACAGAGACGGTCAAGATCAAAGAGAAGATTGTTGATGGATTGATGTGTGACTCGGGTAATTGTTACAGTAGATTAACGAAGAAAACAGTGAGATGCATAGGGTGTAAAAGAAGCATATTTTACAATGAATCTAATGCAGTTGATGAAACGGTTTTAGAAAACTGGCACCATGCGGGTTTTATAATTCATCAGGTTTTAGAGTAAGATAAATAATGTAGTTGGTCTGTTGTCATAACAGCTTCCCTTCTCCAATCCCAAAAATGTTTAACATGTAATGCAGAAGCGAGAACATTTTTTAATTTTTAAAAGAATGTTTTTGAATTTTTTATGTTACTTTAGAACATACGCTTATACAGTATCCGTGGGTTTCACTGAGCTGTTAGCAAAGTTTGTCACTGGAATGTATTATTGCTTTTTCACACAAATAATAAAGTCATTTACGCAGCAAAAGAAAACACTTACAGACACAGAAATAGCACACAGGACTGGATTAATAACAGGCAAAGAGAAAAACTAAACTTTTCATTTGTGAAATACAATTGCTGATCTGAGTGCAATCTGGACATGCTAATGAAAAAAGGGACAGCTATTCTGCCCTAAACTCTCAGAAAAAAAGAAAAGAAAAAAATGGTACAAAAGTTGTCCGTGGGGTGGCACCTTTTCAAAAAGTATACTTCTGTACCTAAAATAAACACCTTTATACTTAAATGATGCATGTTAGGACCTTTTTAAAGGTATACCGTCCCAGAGACAAAAAGGTACAACTTTGAACCTTTTTCTGAGAGTGTCAAAGACAGTAACTTTGTTTTTGGTCGAAAATTAGATATTGATATTTTTGGGACATTCAAGACCTCCTATATCATGTGGACCAGTAACAAAGTCAATTTCGGGTTATTTTTCTTCAGAAAATAACTAGCAAAAAAAAAAAAAAACTGACAACTAAAAGTTAGTAACAAGTCTAAACTAAAAAGTGATTTTTCTCAGTTCCACATTCTATAAGTTAAGGTCTTTTGCCTTTGTGTGACAGTTCTGCTGTTGCCCCTTCTGGTAAAATCTCTCTCTCTCTTTCTCTCATTTTACGTAGGCAAAGATGTACGCAGCTCTTACACCGATAATAAAAATACATGGCACACCTGTAAATGGATTCCATAACATTCCAGTAAATGCCCGACCTAAACTATGAAGCAGATTTACAGAGGTATTAACTCCCCTGGGAGATAAGCAACAGATCACATGAATCATTAGGCGGTGATTTTATCAACCGGCAGCTAAGCTACTGTATAAAGCAGATTCTTTAAGTGGAAGTTTATAGAATTCCAGGTCATAATCTCCAAATAATTACTTGAAACAATGCTATTAAATTTAATATGACAAATAAATATTTTGATGCCACGTTACTATGTCAATGTCCCTCAAATATGATTTTTTTGAGAAAACCACCTAAAATATATAGATATTCATTTATATGTTGTGTACTGCATAAAGAAACATTTAAAATATGTTTAATGATGATAAATGGAAAGTGTGATTTTTGTTTAACAGACAAGGCGTAGCCTCTTATGGAACGGCTGAAATTCCACAAGGGGGCGCATTTGTTCCTCAGACGTTGCACAATAAACATGACATCCGAATATATTCATTATAAATCATGAATGAAAAGTGAGATTCGAACGAATGTCTGTTAGTGAACTTATTGTATACACTATTTATATCGTAATTCGGTCAGAAACGTCAAGATTGTGAGATGAACAAATCGTTTTGGATTAAAAGGCTTGGATATTCCATTTCCTTGGACTTTAGGGGATTTATGAACAATTTGTTTTGGACAATTTCACCGAAGCGGATAAAGGAAAGATTTTGAAGGTAAGTAAATATCCTAAATCGGCGCCGCCCGGTTCAGGTAACTAACAACTAGATTACAGTTTTATGACTGCTAAAAATCATATTATGCTTTCTGTGTGCGCTTAATGGAATCCCGAAAGTCTAAGCTTTACAACGATGTGCCGCATGACCGTATATTTTGAAGATTTAATGCTTCAAAGTTACAATGTCGTAATGCAGCCTCCCCATATAGGCCTCACGTGCACGGGAGGGGGTGTGCCGTGTACGGCACAGTGTTCCTTATCAGGTTAAAGCTTGTCCTAGACTAAAACACATGTTTGAGCTGTCTCAACTGAAAATAACTTGCACTGAATGCCATTGTTTTGTTTCAAGATACATACCAGTAATGTATTTTCTAATGTCATTTAACTAAGGCCTAATCTTGGCTTCAGCTACACATTGTCTGTAAAACCAGGCCTAAGAGTAACAGGGCTTGAAATTAACTTTTATAGTAGGTAGCACTGGCATAGCCTGGTCCAACCAGACTCTCGTACATTCATTTCATTTGTACAGAGAGTCTGGCCATGCTCCATTGCAAAGCGTTACTTCCGGTAAGGAGGGTCCATTGTTGAAGTTTTAAACTATTGGATCTGCCCAGAGTCACTCAGGATCTGCCAAAGCAAATCGCTAACGTGTGGTCGTGACGTATATATTATGCACCGAAACCGTCCGGAAACAACAAGTCAGAATAATCAGACAAACACAACTTAGCAAACCTGGTTCTTGCTCCGGCTTTAACTTCTGTATATTCGGCAGTTTTGCAACAACGGACCGAATAGCTTTTCTCACATCTTTCTCCGCTGCCATTACTGAACTACAACTCAAACTGACGCACGACCTCAACGTCATCGTTCTTAGCCACCCCCATCTGTTCGCTGATTGGTCCTGTAGATTTTTGCAGGGGAAAACGAAACTCTATAGAGAAATCCCAGACGTAATGCCGAAGCAAAATGAAAATTAAGCGGAAGCACATAGGAGGGCGGAGCCAGGCTAGCACTGGCACTCCCAAATGTAAAAGTTAGGAACACCAGCAAAAATTTAGGAGCATCCATTAACAATTATAGGAGCATCACAACTTCATCATCCTGAAGATTAAACATTTGAATCAAATCTGTTTAATTTTCTGGTTTCATAAATTGAATTGTAATCATTTATCTTTTTTCAAAAATAATCAAATAAAAACAAATACATTTTCATCAAAATATTGAATTTTTTATCAAGGATTTTGCTACTGTACCATGGCTGCAGCAGGCGCAATGATATTACGCAGCGCCCTAAAAAAAGTCTCCTTGGTAACTTTCAATAGCAGGGGACTATTTTCAGGCACTGTGCGTAATATCATTGTGCCTGCTGCAGCTATGGTACGGCAGCAAAGTCATAGATTATTATGTCAGATTAAGAGTATAGTTCCTAGTCATATCGGCCTAGAAAATCGCAACTTTTAATTTTCCGTCGGTCTTAGTACACAATGTAACTACAGAAGAGTCGAGTTTTAACTAGGAAAAATATCAAAACTCTTTGGTCATTTTTTAAGCGCTATGCTAATGGTCTAATCAGATTCAATGAATTATGGTCTCCTAAAAGTGGTACCGCCAGACCCGGAGATCAGCTGAATGGATTCCAAAACGGTAAGAATCAAATGTTTAACTCTAGGGCAGCTGGAAAATGAGCATATTTAAAAAAAAAGTGGTGTATCCCTTAAACAGAGAAAACTACCTAACATACCCAAGTGAGTGAGAAAGGGGCACTGCAGTAAAAAGTACATTTAAAACCACACTGAAATATAAACAATTCTTGAAAGTATGTACAGCATGTAGCAAGAAATGAGAGAAAACACTATGAACCCTTAGAAATAAAATGGTAATAACACCCAACAATTTTCCTTGTCTTTTTTATTTGGAATTTTCTGGGGACACCTCAGGAACCCCCGGACCCCAGTTTGAAAAACCATGGTTTAAAATAACACCCTCGGCACTTCAGCTGATATTATGTAAGGGATAATGTAGAGGCAGCCGGTAGTTATTGGGAAATAAGCCCCGACAGTGTGATCAGGACCCGACGCGAAGCGGAGGGTCTTGTATCACACTGAAGGGGCTTATTTCCCAATAACTACCGGCTGCCTCTACATTATCCCGCTTATTACACGGCTACTTGCCACATAAGAAAAAAAACTGGACATGAATATGAATTTGAAACATTTTATTGGCATATTTGTTTTAAATTAACATTTGTATCCTTCCGCGAAACTTTGCACAGATGCATAAAATGATCGTAATACCTTATTAAGATCCTCTGCTTCATACTTGTCTCCATTTTTTCTCTTTTAGCCAGTCTTTGAGAAGTTTTAATGCCCATTCTGTATTTTTTTGTGTGTTGGCTTCGTAGCTGTCATGCTCTATTTTGTCAAGTTCAGTCTCAGTAAGCTCTCTGTGTCTTGTCGTGGTTGTCGAGTGTTTGTCACAAGATGGCGCCAAACAGACAGTAATCTTTATTGATCTTCATTGGCGCGGAGCGATTTTACTCGTGAAAGTAGTCCGGCTATGCGTTATTATTTTGGAGCGGTTATTATTTGAAAAGAACGAACCTGCAAATGTCTCAACTGACCAATCAGAATCAAGCATTCCAGAGAGCCGTGTAATAAGCTGCAATAATGATTAGTCTTAGATTTTCTAGTTTCACAACAAAATCAAAGGTTAAAATAAGATAAATGCTTTGCATAATAACATTTATTAGCTACACAAAGCTCCAGCTCAGGCATGTACTCTGAAGTGCTAGCTGTGTATTTAGTGTTTCACAGTTGGACAAACAGTTCATTAAACATGCAGTGGCAAAGCAAGCCCTTTTATTCTTATACAGTATGTTGGCCTGGCATGGGGAGCGTTTACACTGTAATTGTAGAGTACCGATCACGGCTGAGCAGAGTCCAATGTAAACTGCACAGCTGCAGCTTCTCTCTCTCTTTTGTGTGTGTGTGTGCGTGCGTGTGTGTGTGTTTGCAATGCTCTCATCCACCCCATGAGACGTACATAAAACATGTAAGACAGCAGAAAGCAATAGTGAACCATGAGACATCAATAAGTCTCATGGTTCAAATGGACACTCAACACGCACTTTCCAGGTAAGATGAAGTGCAGGTTTATTTACTGTAGCAAAGGCCCTTTCCTGTAATTATTACTTTATCATTAAACAAAGCTAAGGTCCAGAAGCTGCTTTAAGCTGCGGTATACGCAAAAAGATTCAATCTATTTAATTGGCCTTGCTGAAGATTTTCTTTTTTAGAAGCTGTATCGACACATCAGGGGAAATAGTGTAGGGCTTTTCCAACCTGGGTACAGAAAGGAAACTCAGGAGACAGCCAGTCTCATCACCATAGAGACAAAGCCATCGCCACTTCTCTCATTAAAACACAAAGACAGAAAGAGAGACGGAAAGATAAAGATGAGTTTTGGTAGACGGTAAAACAAACATAATGTAGAATGAATTATCACTAATATCAAAGCATTTACTATGTATGGTCCAATTCATATTTCCAGTTATAGTAAACAAGTTACATTCAAGCAATTTTAAAGCATAAAGAAATTACTGTCACATGTTAAACATTTCCAGATGCTATTATGATGCTCAAATAGGAGTTTTAAGTGATAAAATTATCAACTGGGGGACTTGAGACTAAATATCCTTATACAAAAGAGAAGAATGTCTTAAAGAGACAGTCCACATAAAAACAGAAATGATGTCATTATTTTCTCACCCTTGATGCAAAGCAGTATGACTTTGTAACGCAAAAATATTATTTTAAGAATTAAAAAACTCCTTTAAGCTCAAGTTCCTCTTTCTTTTCACGTAATTATTTTAAAAGGTTACAGAGGCTCTAAATCATAGAAAAAATCTATAGGTACTAGAAATTAAATCATAAATTTATGATTTTAGATTTATATCTAAAGCAACTTACTTACAAAGCATTTAAGAGACAGGTTTTTATCAGTACTGTACTGTATGTGTGTTTCCTGGGAATCAAACCCACAACCTTTTGCATGCTAAGTAATAGTAATACTAGTTTTAATAAAAACAAATCAAAATTGAATTATACCTTTACAGAACATTTGGAACAATATACTGTAAAAATTTGAATTTTTTGATTAACCATTTGTTGAAAATTGATTAAAAAGCACCCCATTTAATGATATAAATGTTCTTCTGGATCAGAATCACACCACTACACAGATCATTTAAGCAAATAAACATAGTTATACAAACATAGTAAAGATCACTAGTCTCCATGACAACCAGTGTCTGCCACAAAAGAGAGCATCTACAGACACCGGGACAAAAAACATGAACAACTTATGACAGCAAATAGGTCACAGGACCCCAGTCGCCACTTCAAAAGGGAGCACAGTGCTTTGGTCTTTCCTAGCTGGGCAATGGGCCTTATAAATATTAGATAGTGACTCCAAAAATACACTAGTTATCAATAATGTCTATAAACCTTGTGAAAGCTCAATGTTTAAAATCAAACAGACCAAATCTCAAAATCAATTTAAGCAGATCACCTTTAAAAACTCAAACTCAATGAAAAAGATTCACTAAAATCTGAAATCTAAGTGCTTTTAAAAAAAGATTTCAGTAATAATTTCCAAGCTTTGGTAATGTAAGTGCATTTAAGCTCTTCAGACAATAACCACAGATCAATGCAATATGTGCAGATAAAGCGTGCAGCGGCAGACCAACCAATCACGTGTCTCTTGTAATAGATAGCAGCTTCTTTCTGTGAGCAGCACTCAGCTCAACGGGACTCTAATCGTGACATCAGGCCATCTTATCATTAGGAAGATGCGTTTGAGTATTTAACACTTATTTGCGGACATTGGATGATATACAAGTAAGCTACATCATTTCTTGTGTCCTGCTTCTGGCATTTAAAGAAAAAATAAAGTTGTTAAAAATACAATGCTAATGTTTTTACATGTGTTTAGGTACAGTTTAAAAATAAATATTTGATCCAGATGTTTAATCACATCTTTCATGTGTCATGGCATGCTCGTAGTCATTTACATATACATATACATATAGATATACATATACATATACATATATATATATATATATATATATATATATAGGGGCAGGGTGTGGAGCTGAGGGAACAGAAGTCTTCTGAGAGGTAAAGAAGATGAGACTGATGTAAGGACAAGTCAGAATAAAGCAAAAGGACAAATGAGGAAAGGAGAGATCCTAGGGGCATCAGAGGAGTATGGGGAAATCAGGGGTCAAAGATTTACATTGCAATAAGGCAGCTCCACCTGCAATAAGGCATCTTTGACTACAACATGGCTGTTGGATTGGCACTGAATGCTGCATAATGCATCCACAGGGATTATCTCGCATGTCTTTAGCATTTACACAGCTTAATGTGCGTTGCACAGCTGAAAGTTGACACATTGATGCTCCACCCGGCAGGGTTTCCTCACACACCTGCCTGAATGTCAGAGCATTTCATAAGAAAACTCTGGCTGACCCTGCCAGCTGACTCATCATCCACACAGGTCTCTCGGGATGAATGAATAAATCTCATCTACAGTTCATGATGTGCCACAAAATGTGTACAGAACTTTACTTACATTTTTTCGGTTATCATGAGGGAGTCTAACTAGGATGCTGTTTAAACAATCTGATGGTTAAAAATCTGGCACTGCAACACTATGAGGGGGAACGGCCTCTATAGGGTTGCACAATATTTTGCAGAGCAAACCAGTGGGGCCGGTTGGGTCAAGGGTTGGTTGGCACACAGTTCAATTAAACACTAAAGGGCACTGCCACAAAAAATCTGACATTAAAATGACTGCCCTTTTGACCTGAACACACCCATTTACTAAAATCATTGAATGGTCACTAACTGTTGGTGAGGATAAATTTTATATTTTACAGTGTCAAAACAAAAAAGGTCCCCACAATAAATACATTTTAGAGCTATGATAGATAGAGATATATAAAATATAAGGATTTCAGTTGATAGAGATAGGATCACCTATATTTTGACATGAAATTTAAAAGTTTCTGATGAGTGATGCTATGTGGCTAATATCATTAAGTGGTGTGTCCTAATGTTGGTGAGGTTGGTTGACACACTGATTTGGGGGTTGGTTGAAACATGTGCATACTGCATTATGTCTGTTACTTCTTATACTTACACACATACACAAATTCACAAACTTAAACACACACAATTTACGTATGTTAAAAATAATAAATATTGTATTATAATATTTATAACATATAATACAGTATATAGCAGGCCTATATATATTATAATATATGGAATATAAATAATAAAATATCATATAACTAATATAATAAAGATAATATCATATAAAATATATACAGACATCATGATATTATAGTAATGCTATTATATATTGTATATTTATAAATATAATAACTATCTGGGGTGTCTTAAGAGAATAGACGGCCTGGGAAAGTTTGGCATTGGTGCCACTCCCCATACACACACACACACACACACACACACACACACACACACACACACACACACACACACACACACACGCTATAAAAACTGTATATAAACTGTGCCAACCAACCCCATTGCATGTGCCAACTAACCCCCATACTGGGGCTGGTTGGCACAAGTGCATAACATGACTTTAATGATGAATATAAAAATTTTAGGAATCATTTGTGAACATTAAATGTATCTGTTGATTAGCTGAGATCTTAACCTTTCAGTTGTTACTGGTTAGACTTTTTTAACATATTACATTACTGATAAATATGACAGAGAGTGAAAATTGTGCCAACCAACCCTGCTCTCCCCTATTGCAGCAGTTTGGGTTAACTCATTCATTTTTAATACTTTCAAATGTTAAAGTTTTAGCAGGCACGTGAATGATCCCTTGTGTGTGCTCTGACATGTGAAAGATGATCAGAAAGTATGTGAAACATCTATGTTTGTTATGTTATTTTAAAAAAAAATAATACATTCTAATTAATTCAAGTGTTATCATAATGCAAACATTGTATAATTTAGCAAGTTAGCATTTTCATCAATATCGAGCAGTTAATAATCTCGAATAATAAGCCACATCATGAAATAGTTACAAACGGAGGTGAGATTGTGTCGGAGAGACTAAATAGTCACATGACAATAATATACAACACACAATAATAACATAGAAGGCCATAGATCTCTATCAGTAGACATTTTATAGTTTTAATAGAAATAGTACAGCACATTGTGTAGTCTAATATTGAAAAATGATGTCTGTGAGTCTTGTGTTTTATTAGATACAGAGCATGCAATAGATTCTCAATCTTATTAAAATAATAATTTTAGTGATAGCTATCCATGCACAAAGGTTTTAATGACCAATATAAAGGAAAAACTACAGTAAATTGACAAAACGCTAAAATTACATTTTTCTTGCCAGGACTTCCGACAAAAAAAAATTATGAGAATTTGATTCATGAATATAAATAAGAATACTACAGATTTTTCGCTTTTTATATTTGTTTATATATCACTACAGAGAAGAGTTATGTTACAAAGGTCATATGATTATAATGGCTGTACCCAAAGCAAATAGGGGCCTTGCAGTCTTACTACATGAATGTGTGTAAACAGACAATCCCTCTTTTAGAGCCCCATGTGATTTAATGCCATAAGGACTTGCAATCAAAGAGACTGAACAGACCTGAGCAGGGAGCATATTGTTTGCGTTGCTTTGATGGCTGGCTTTAAAAGACAGACTTGTGTTCAAATATTTGACTGGGTGGCTTCTCGCTGTTTAGGATTAAATGACAGCTGATGATTTGTTCAACTGTTCCGCCAAACCACTAGATTTCAGCGTGCTAACAGAATAGGTGCAGTCAAAAAAAGACACAGGAGGAAGTTCATTTTACACACGCACACACACACACACACACACACACACACACACACACACACACACACACACACACACACACACACACACACACACACACACAATACAGACACACACATATACACACAGGTAAACAGACACACATACACAGAGAGATACAGGTAAGCCGAGGACAACTGAAAGGCCCATTTTATCACAGCTGTCTATGTGATTTTAAAAGGACAAAGCTACTCAAATAACAACTACAGGGGCATCATCTATAATGACCACCACATTATATTAAAATTTTAAAATTTTGCCTATTAATTCATGTTTTTAAATGGGGGGTTAAAGCTATTTCGTGCATTCAGACTTATTAAATCTGTCTAAAAGCTGGAAACATAGGCAAAATGTCCAAAAAAAGTTCGTTCACGGAACGAAAACGAAAACCAGAAACTTTTGATTTTTTGCAAGGAACAGAAATGAAACCAAAACTTTCCAAAAATATATGTTCCGGAACAGAAACGTTTATTTAAAATAATGGTAACCGGTTAATAACGTTATTTTTTCCGTTCTTTGACAATATTTCTGTGCAATACTTTCACTTCCGGTCGTCGTTGACTCATCTGAGATATGAGAAGCTTGCCTCCAGCAAGCAGCCTACTCAAGCCCAAATCTCTAATGCTCAATGCTAAAAAAAAAGATAAATATTGTTATCTACCAAGTATCTCAAGATATTTGTTTTTTACTAATTAGTGGTGTAACGGATCGCAGTTGATCCGTGGACCCATGGTACGGCTCGCATGTGATTTGTGGATTATTACGCAAATTTAAATAGGGTGAAAGTTGATCATTTGCACGTGTTTCAAAGGCTTGCAAATGTTAACACTTAAGTGATTTTAAACAATTTAACTGCTAAAAGACGCTAAAGTGAGCAATTTTCTGTACACACATGCGGTTGAATGTGTCCGGTTCAACTCCACCTTTCAAAGATCAGAACACTTGATGTATAAACTTGAGAGAGAGTTGCGCTACTGTGTCTCATACTGTAGTCCATTTAAATACATTTGGTGAATAAAGCACTGAAAAACAACGTAATTTTCACTTTATGTAGAGCGACATCTTCTTCCCTGCATCTTCTTCCCAAAGCGCCGTTTGGAATTCCTTCTCCGTCTGTGTGTGTGCGCGTGTTTAAGTGCAACAAATGTAGGCATGTCAGAATAACAGTTATGCCGCTTACATGATGTAGCCTTTTTTAATGTTTGATGACAAGATAGAGACTTAAAATTATGTAGACTACTAATTTAAGTTTAATGTCCTAATGATCAGCCTAATTATTTGTATGTCCCACAGCTGACATGGAACATTATTAACCGGTTTAGGAACTTCATTTTTTTGTTCTAACCGGTTCGGGAACATCAATTTTAGGGTTGAACCAAAAACTGGAAAAATTAAAGAAAACATGGTTCAAAGCCCTGTGTAGACGTGTGACAGAGTATTTCTGTGCCAAGTGCATTTCCCCAGGGTTCATACAAGTTTCAGAACGTTTTTTTTTACATGAAAGATTCATATGTATCAATCTTGCTCCATTTCTTTTATGGGCAATGTCCATGACGTCGCCCATAAGTTTGTGAAGAGCTTTTTTAAAGCCAATAGTTTGTGGGGACTGCTGTTACCACCTTGGTCGTGCGTCTCCACACATCCCTCATGATTGGAAACATAGGCAAAATGTCAAAAAAAGCAGGAAGACGTGTGACAGAGCATTTCTGTGCCAAATGCACTTCCCAAGGGTACAAGTTTCAGAACTTTTTTTTTCAAACATGAGAGATTCATATGTAACAATCTTGCTCCATTTCTTTTATGGGGAATTTCAGTGCAGAAAGTGTAGTGGAAGTCCTTATATGGGCACTTTATCCCATGCGCACACTATAGACCAGGGGTGTCCAATCCTGCTCGTGGAGGGCCAGTGTCTCTGCAGAGTTTTATTTCCAACCCTAATCAAAAACACCTGATCCAGCTAATCAAGGTCTTACTAGGCAGACTAGATACTTTGAGGGAGGATGTATTGAGGGAAGTTTTAGCTAAACTCTGGCCCTCCATGACTGACTTTGGACACCCCTGCTATAGACTGTAAAAAAATATGGAAATATGAAAAAATATGTCCGTGATGTCACCCATAGGTTTGTGAAGAGCTTTTTTGAAGCCAAAAGTTGGCGTGGCCTGCCCTTGCCATCCTGGTTGGGCGTCACCGCGCATCAATCATGGATAACCGAAAATGGGTAAAAAGGTGGGACGTGGGTGAAGCTGAGGTGGCTGGTTGCTGAAACCACGCCCGCCTAGCTCGACTCTAGTGACAGCAGTGACAGTTCACCTGTCACTCAAGTCGCCATGCCCTTAAAGGTATAATGAAAGATTTTCCCGAATTTTAGAAAAGAACCGCCCTATCAAACTTTTTGAAAAATGCACATGCGCAACACCTGCTCCCGAGAGGGAATGCCTATTAAACTTGCGCATGAGAGAGCATGCACGAGCTTAGTTATTCTCGTGCCACTCTGTTTACAAGTTGCTGTCAGCATGGCTCATACAAGCCTACTTTCCAAAAGAAGATTTGCACTTTTTTCACTATGTCAGACTCGCCACCGATAAGTGAAAATCTATTTACGACAAGCATCTCTATAGGTAACTTTAGCATGCTACAGGCCAATAAACAAGCTTACATCAACTTTTTGCTAGCAATGATTTGAAATGGATTTCTCCAAATAGCATGCAAAACTTTACCTGACTAGTAGAAACTTCGCGACTGAGGCATAAGTGATAAGCCCAACCTGTGCTTTTAAGGCCTGCCAGCATGTGAAATAATCTCCCAAAAACACTATTGTCTTGTTTCTTTCTTCAGAGGTCTTTCTCTTCTTGTCATACAATTCGTAGACACTTTTTCTCTTGCACATCTCAGACATTTTGAAAAAAACACGGTGAGAGCGGCGAGCTTCAATGAATGGCTGAAACCGTAGCTCACCACACATATACACCTGAAAGTGTGCATGCGCAGAAAGCGAAAACTACCTAGGGACAAGCACGTACGATGGCCTTGAGTAAACATATCACCAGAATGATTGACAACTTGGAGGACCAATAGTCTTGATGATCCACCCGGAAAAAGAAAATCTTCCATTATACTTTAATTATGCAGAACTTGAAGGCTTAATATAATTTAAATGGATGAGTTACAAAAAAATTCAACCCCTCACAGTTGCCATGCAGGGCAAAATTAGCTATATAGACCAAAAACACCTTGGTACCAGGCTGTAAACATATGATTTCATGCTGTAAAGTTGGGCATTTTAACATGGGGTCTATGGGAATCGACTCCCTTTTGGAGCCAGTAGATGAATTGCAGTTTAAGTCACTTTCGAATTGGCTTCATCTCTGAGAGAGATTGGAAGGTTGCCCCTCGGCGCGCACACACCAACTAGAGCTGACAGGAAAATATCACCAAATAAGTGTTATTGTGGGGGAAATTTAAGATTGTTCAGCTTCCCAAGGTACCCAGCATTTTGGAAACAATGGATATAGTTTGTTTATCTGAGGTCGCAGCGGAGTTGTGCGTGTTTGTTTGTTAAACGCTGGAATTTGTTGAAACGGGGTGGTCCCAACTGGGTCATGAGCATAGCCTGTAAAAAGGTGGACGTAGTGTCTGTGACGTCACCCATAAGTTTCTGAAGATCATTTTTGAAGCTTAAAGTAGGGGGTGCCTGCCGTCGCCATCTTGGCCACATGTCACTGCGCATCACTCGCAGATATCCGAAAATGGGTAAAAAGGCGGGACGTGGGTAAAGCTGAGGTGACTGGTTGCTGAAACCCTGCCCCCCTAGCTTGACTCTAGTGACAGCATTGGCTGTTCAACCGTAACTCAAGTGGCCAAGCCCTTAATTATGTAGAACTTAAAGGCTTTTTAACATGGAGGTCTATGGGAATTGACTCCCTTTTGGAGCCAGCCTTTAGCGGAAAAATAGTATCTCACAAGGAAAGTAGCGGGTGTAGCTTCTGTTATCCACTGTAAATTGACTAGATATAGAAAATCTGTAAAGCTGATCTCTCTTTCATAAATCTGATGAAAACTAAAGACTCTTTGGATATCTGAAGGATGTAATACTACTCTATGAGGCTGTTTACACTTGGCATTAACATGCGTTTTCGTCGATCAGATCACAAGTGGACGACGTTAATGCCAGGTGTTAACGGTGTTCAAAACGTTTTGAACGTGTCCACTTTCGACCACTTTCAACCACATCCAGAGGTAGTCGAAACCACTTTCGATCGGATCGCTTTGGAGTTGCGGAACGCAAATGTGGTTGAATGTGTTCGAACAGCCACACTCGACCACCTTCTCTCCGCCCATTTATCTAATCTGAGGTATTAAACACAAGTTTTACGTCTTTTTTTGAATTCTGGCGTGAAGATACGGTGAACAGCGCTATTTTTAGCCTTTTATTGATAAAACTACTGCGGGTGTTCTCCGTAGTTTCGTTTTGAAAGCGTGAAAGTTGCGCGATCCTATTTCATCAATTGCGCTGAAAATTAAGGAAAAGCTCCAACATATAAATGTACAAAACACTGTGCAGCAAGTATACTTGCTAAACAAGCAGCGAACTCCGACATAATATTAGTTTGCATCCATATAAACTCATAATTACTCCCGCTCGCGTTTGAATGACAGCAGAGAGACTCGCCCACCGTCTCACGGACTGTCCCCTCACAGACAGAAGCGGTCGAAAGTGGACAAAAGAGACGGATTTAAATACCAGGTGTAAACGTAATGTGTCTCTCTCGTCCACTTGTGATCCGATCAATGAAAACACATCTTAATACCAAGTGTAAACAGCCCCTATAGGTACTCAAGATTAACAAGAGATAAGCAGAAACAGCATGTGTTATGTGAGCTTTAAGCCCGATTTATAGTCGTACGTAAGCTCTACGTCGTAGCTCTGCCGTAGGGTATACGTAGCCTGTGCGTAGTTCTGCGTAGCCTGACGTGCACCTCGCAAATTTTTTAACAGCACGTCAGTTCTACGCAGTTCTAAGTGCAGTGATTGGTCCACTAGAACCCCTCCTGTCAAGTAAAAAAACTGCGTCATAGGTATTTCTGTTTGCGACAGTGAAAACAAAGATGAGCCAAGTTGAGGAGTGATTTAACTTAAATGGCAACAAAAGTCGCTGTTTATTTACTTCCATCATTGCTGGTCTTCTCAAAACATACACAACAAGTTGCTGTTTCTTCTTCTTTTGTGGGTTAACTTGCCATGCTTCTTCTTCTTAAATATTCCTTATTTAAGTGTTCCGGTAGCTCAATTGTGTTAAAGGTCACACATACTGGTAAAAATGTATACCTGCAATGCACTGAAAGCTGCTTTGGATAAAAGCGTCAGCCAAATGCCAAAATCTGTAACAATAACTGATTCTGCGCAAACCTCACAGTTTTTCCCTTTTCCATAGTTGCCTGCATTTGATTAAATGAAACCGTAGTACAAACAGCATTTCCTTTATCATTTCTGTTTAGAAGTTGCCCCCGGGCCAGGTATTATTAAGTTAAACAATAACCCATGGTTGACCATCCCCAAGAGAAAAAAACAGCCTTCATTCCTGTGTTCCAGAATGTAGCTGTGAAAAAACAAAGGGCCACCTGCTTGAGATGCTAGTAACAGTACAGATGCTACGGAGTGAGTGTGAAAGAGCTCTGCTTATTGGATGCTATTTCATCCAAATCCCTCCCCCTCCCAACCCAACACCTCTTCTCTCACAATACATTATTGACTGTCGCACCAAAGCATCCAACTGTGTTTCTATGATGTGTCTCAACAGGAGGCTGTGGAAGCATTACTGTAAGCCTCTACACCATCTCTCAGGCGAAACCTCAAAGGCTTATTGCAGATAAGCTCTTCAGAACACAAAACAGTGTTGTGCATAACTGTTGAATCACAGTGAATCGCTACTTTACTGATATCTAATTACACAAAGACCTATAATTGATTCAAGAACAATCTTGGAAGCTGAAAGATCAGATAAATGCCAGATAATAAAAATGTGGGTACATTTCTAAACCTAACCATTCACTGTATATTTCTGTATATGGATAGATCATATATGCTGCAATGATAATCCAAAATGCAGAAATGACATTTTATGGACTATTCTCTCTGACCAATCAGTTATCCTTAGTGTTTACACGTCACATTTTAGTATCGGTACAGCCCGCTTGGAACCTCAACCGAGGTGGTACTAAAAAGTACCAGGTACTAGGTACTTTCCACAGTGGAAAACCCCTCAAAAAGGTGCCACAAGCCTACAACTGAACAAAACGCACCCTCCTCCTTCATCATAGACATTACAGCAAGATCACCAAGGAGAAACACCTATACAAGATGCTTCATATAGATTGACATCAGCATTGTTTAGGTCAGTGTCTAGAGAGGATTGTGATACCAGCAATGACTATAATGTTGTGTCTTCCCTTTAGGTAAATGACTTCAGCCTCCCACAGGAACACACACCAGTATTGACATGTAAAGCTCCTCTGTGGCAGCCACAGAAACCCAATCTACTCCCATAGTGCTGAGAATTGTGAAAGAAGGAATCAGGATATTGCTGTGAAAGGCTGCAAAATCCATTCTTCAGCAGGAAACTAAAACAGACACTGCGTAGGCTGTTATTGAACACAGTGAAGAGGATCAATATACACAACATCTTTACCACTTGTGAATACAGTTGTACATACTGTACCATACTGCTGCACAAGAGGAGCTTGACCACTCCTTTATAGTTCTTTTATGCAGGTCTTTCACAGAACGACAAACATTCAACCGCAATACTGAAATCATAAATTAAAAACCATATGAGTCTGTTTCCTCTGCAAAACACGCATGAAAACATTTTGAACAATGTTTTTGGACCAAACAATGGGGATCAATATTTTGGGTGAATTGTTTGTATTTTAAAGAGAATATTTCACAAGACGTTTTTAAATGTAAAATAAATCTTTGGTGTCCGCAGAGTATGTGAAGTTTTAGCTCAAAATATCATAATTTATTACAGCATGTTAAAATTGCCACTTTGTAGGCGTGAGCAAAATTGTGCTATTTTGGGTGTGTCCTTTTACATGCAAATGAGTTGATCTCTGCACTATATGGCAGTGCTGTGGTTGAATAGTGCAGATTAAGGGATGGTATTATCCCCTTCTGACATCACAAGAGGAGACAAATTTCAATAAGCTATTTTTTCACATGCTTGCAGAGAATGGTTTACCAAAACTAGTTACTGGGTTGATCATTTTAAATTTTTCTAGGTTGATAGAAGCACTTAAACATGGAAAAAGTCAGATTTTCATGATTTGTCTCCTTTAACATCTTTTGTAAGGAAACAAAGCACTGTTTAAAGTCCTCATGAAATCAAAATTTACTATTCTTATTTTTAGTGGAATATTGCAGTGTTTATTATAAACAGTTTGTCCATATGGGTCATTATTTTTTTACATGTATGTGCCCTCATAAACTTTAATCAAATTCTGAAAATGAACTTGTGTGTTGTGGCGATCATTCTCTGATGACGTCAGATAGACGGCTTGGGCGGGAGAACCCTTTAACCCCCGCTCCCTCCAACTTTCAGTCTGCTATGAGTTTTTTTTTTCTGGACAAAACGCCTACTTTTCTATATCCAGTCAATTCACAATGGAAAACAAAAGCCATGCCTGCTATTTTCCTTGTGTGATACTATGTTTCATTTTCTTTCGTTCTCTTTCTTTCAAGTCATTTGGGATGCAGCCAGGGAGAACATGCAAACTCCACATCGAAAAGCCACCTGACCAGGCGAACTGTGCCGCCCAATATTCTGTTTCACTCGGATATAAGTCACAAAATGTCGATCGTGTCTTCCTGTTCAAAGGAACTTTAAGGAGAGGACATTTCACATCACAGCTGGATACTCATTTAACATTACGCTACTCAATTGATCCCCTTACTACAGTTTTCAAACAGGACAAAGCCATTAAAAATACTCTGGACAGATGGTGTTTAGGACTTAAGTTTGCTTCCTGACGTTTTGCTAGAAGCAGCAGGATATTCCATATACCACCTACACAGACCTAAACAGATGGAGCAGTGGAATACAGAGTGAGCACATACATTTCAGGAAAAGATGGGTATGATCTAAATCAAACATTTACACTATTAACAGTAATACTTTACAGTAAAGATGTATTCATTAATATTTGCAATAGTTAACATGACCAAACAATGAACAATAATTATACAGAATTTGGTCATCTTGGATGTAAATTTCTACACATTTTTTTTTACAAATTTTAACATGATTACTGTTATCATTGTTCGTTCATAATACATACACTCTAAAAACAAACAGTGCAAAATAGCACTAAAAGTGGTTCACCCTATGTTGCTATATAGAACCATATCTGGTGCTATAGTGGTGCTATAACACCCCCGCATGGTTCTTCATACTGTATATATATCACTAAAAGTGGTTCCCATATGATTACTAGCATTTAGTGCTATTTTGCACAAATTTTTAAGATTGTAATTCATTAGCTAATCTTATATGGTTACAGGGTTTCTCCTATTTATTTATTTATTTATGAGGTGGAGGTGTTGCTATCCTGGCCTTGGACATTGGCCTTGCTTTTAAATGCAGTTTGAGTTTAGGCAATGAAACAATACCATGTCCCAAGGACTCAATCTCTTCAAATATGATAATGTCGTATTTCAGCTATAGGAGTTTTACTTGACTCTGGTTTTAATTAAATATCTATTATAATAGGTTTAGCTCTTTCCGTAATACCACTGTTCCTTAAAACGTATGATTTCTGTAATGCCCTCCCACCTTTCTTCTCATCCACAAAATGTTAGTGAGGTAAACTGGAGTTGGGGGGGTCACAACCTTTTAATGTAAAGAACTGTTTTGTAAAGTGTTACCAATATAAGTCACAAAATCTCGGCTTGAAGTTTCATCTTGTGCTAAACAAGCTGTTTATAATTTACAAATATATATGCAGACAAACATGCATTCAATTACATAAATATGAAGATTGCTATGTCATAAAACAAAAAAATTTTTATTTAACCTGCTAAAATAAAACAGAGCTCTAGACATCCAAACACTAATATTATTAAAGGCTATGCTTTCCTGCAGTGCATTAAAGGATGCCTCTCATGCATCATACATAATCCTCTAAATTCGAATACCACACCACATGTAATACAAGATCTAACAAAAGATCTAAAGGCAAGGCATCGCAGTCTGGCTTTTTCCAAACACAGTAAGATTTCCTCAACATAACATTCAAATCCCCCCCAGGACCCTTTTCTATAGGGGTCCAGAAGAACACGAGCCTGAACATAATCATCCTCCAGGCAACTCAAGCGGCTCATTAAGAGCGATTGATCTGAGTAGGGAACCCCAGAAGCCATTCGCCTCATCGTGAGATCAACAGCAGTGTGATCACCACGCCCCTCACCATGAAACAAGGAGTGAGGCAGAGGCTGCTGGAGAGCACAGCGGTGGAGTTTGATGTAACAAAGCTATTCCCTTATTGTTTGGTTCAATACGATATTGATCCGGTCGTGAGCCTATAGGGTGAGATATATTATCTTATTAGCAAGTCTAAACATCTTTTTGGAGCTGTTAGAGTGAGATAAAAAAGTGGAATTTAACCCCTAAAAAATTTCGGTTTTACTATGGACATCACTTCCATTGAATATTACATAAATGTAAAGTATTATAGTGTATTGTGAAGCTTGCGTGCTGTTTTAAACTCTATTTGATCTATTTATCGAGAGGTCATCATCAGTTTAGGAAACATTGATATTGCTTCTCCAGTCAAATAAAGCCAAAGATAAGTGCGAGACTGCATGAGGGCATCACTCCAACATTATAAATAACAACAGATCCTCCTAAAATGCTTGGAAAGCCCTAAAACCACGTCACGAATCTCATATAGACGAATCCGATATCAGCAAACCTGAACACATAAAGTGCAGAGAAGCAAAGAGATTACTTTTTATGATTGTGTTTTAGTGGGATACAAAACCATGAACCATTTCCAGCCACTTAATTTGCAATTTGCAAAGCTAAAGGCTGTAACAGAAATCAACTTAAATTTGCAGGAAGACACCCATTTTAGTGATATCTGCCGGGATGTAGGGACGAGTCCTCATAAGTGGTGTGTTAAAATTATTTAATATAAGCCTGCTGATGATCAATGGGTTCAATTATTACGGCAACAGTCCTCCATTCAATCATTTCAAAAGCAGTTGAAAACGATTTCAAAACGATTGCACTTTCCCATGCAGTATATCAAATACATTCTGATTGTGGCAACATGGCGTAATAAGTCATTCTTAGTGGGACTGATCAAACAACTAAACTGCTCGGGTGGCAGACCTCAGGCTTTTATGGTATAAAATGATTATAATTATTATTACATCATACAGCTCTGCTTCAGTTTAATGAAGCGCATCCATTTCCTGCCAAACACATTATGATATGAGTGATGGACCAGCCCACACCGAAGGTGATAGAGATCTGCAAATCATCTGACCACAGGCCAATAAAATGCAAAGAAAATGTGCAAAGTGAATATATATTTATATATGTATAGAAACACCAAATATAAAGCATATATTAAATAATCTAAACAGCAGGCTTCCTAAAATGCACATACATTTAGCAGATACTTTTGTCCAAAGTGACTTACAGTACAGGACAGTACATTCAAGTTATACATTTATTTTATCCGCATGCGTGTTGCCTTGAATTGAACCCATGACCTTTTGCACTGCTAACACAATGATCTACTAATTAAGCGACAGGAACATAAGAACATGGATCTGGATCTGTATTCACATGCATCCATTTCCGCTGCCTCCACTAAATCTGTTTATTGCAGGGAGGTGACGTAAATCTCTGTGGATGGACAAAATGAATCTCCCTGCTATTGTGCAGTGAAAGGCAGGACACTCCCTAGCGCTCCCAGTAACCATACAGGGATCAGCTCCACCGTAACACTGTGTCTGTCCCCCAGGATGAGTAGAGATCCCTAGGGCCAGTCAACCAGTGGAGCCAGTAATGCGGTCTTACTTTAGGCCCATTTTAAGTGCAATCATCTCGCATTTAATACTAAATGAGCCATTATCATACCACAATTTTCCATTTTTATAATCTAGAAAACATCACCACTGCTGTATATCATACAATGCAACCACCAATTGAGACTATTATCTAGTAATTACTGTATACTAACCAAGACTTAAATAAATAGTAAATAAATAAATAGACTAAATAATAGTGTACTGTATAGCACGTGAAGTGTAATATCACATTCATAGAAACAAAACAACAAACACAAGTAACTACTGTAACTTTTCCAGGCCAATAAATTGACAACAAAATAATCATCTACTGGTACACCAGGTAATAAAGCGTATGAATGGGGTGTCAGAACGTCTCCATATGCCTTTTGCTGAACTCTCTTTTTAACCTATTACACTTCCAGACATATTGTTCAAATAGCTCAAAACAGATTTACTGAATCTGCTGACCATCCACCTCAGCCCCTGATCTGACCGCAGCAAAGCCTAACAATCATCATTTATCTATGTACAATATCTCAGCTGCACTGCCTGTGCCAGGGTCAAACAGACAAAACTGCTTCCTCTCCGTTCCATTGAGTGCTTTTGTCAACAATAGAAAAAAATGGCAAAAAAACATTCTTTTTTTACCAAGGCCTATGCCGCCTTCTGTTTAAAGGTTGCTGTTTGGTGAATGTGTGTTTTTTTTTTATTTGAACCTTGCATAATTCGATGAATATACAAACTTACCCTGTCAACACGACAACAAAATCCATTACATTCCACCCATTGCGAAGATAGGAGCCTTTATGAAAAGCAAAGCCTAGGGCGATGATCTTGATCCCAGCCTCGAAACAAAATATTCCAATGAAGTAGGGTTCCGTGTCATCCTGTCATGAATAGGGATATGGCATGCTATTAGTGTGAAATAAATAAACAAGATACAAGTTTGCAATGAACATGCCATGTATTAGTAGTACATGGTTATGCATTGTGTAAGTTGATAATTTAATGTAACTTCACTCCTCTTTCATTAAAGACACTAAAAATGTAAATCAAAGCATCTACAATGAGTGGTGCAGAGATAAAGTGTCAATAAGATACAAATACAAACTTTAGAAAGGACAAATCTGTTCAGGAGTTCGTTTTATAGTAACACTGTAGATACTGTATAATTATGGGTTTTCCAACAGACAAATCAGGTAAAAATTGCAATGCATCAGAAGAGGGAAAAGTTCAACTCACCAGCCGCTTTGACATGGGGGTCTTGTCTAATGCAGGTAAATGCTGCTCTAAGCCCAGAACTATGCAGTTTGCTATGATGGTGGCAAGAATCATGTATTCAAATGGAGTGATGTTGTTAAGGAAAAGCTCATGATATACAAATAAGTTGAACTTACATGAACATCACAGAATTTTGGAAGTTGGGAAATCAATATAAAGAACAGCATAAGATAATACAAGTTAATTTAGGCTAGCTCAAGACATTTGTTGGAGATCGACTGGATCCACAAATATTTATTTTGTTCCACAGTTTGATTTCACTGCCATGTTTAATTAACAATGAAATAATTGTAGTAGGTGATCTCACTTCATCTCAGGTACCTTATGACTAGCCAACAGCTGTGTAAACTGCGTCACACTGTCACAGATATGCCGTTAAGTGGGAATTATTAGGATAATTATTTCCCGTGGCACTCCTTAAAACACATTTGCGTCAGACTTGTGGAGACACATTCTTCACGTATAACATGGACATCTTTAATTTTCAGAATTAAATTCACAATTTGGTTGCACTCTATTTTACAGGACATGGTATTACAGTGCACTTACAGTGTATACCCAACAAAATAATAGAAACTACAAGTACTTATAGTTTTAGAGTTAGGCGGGGTTGGTAGTTAGTAGTAGTATGTAAAACCGGACTGTAAAATAAAGTGCTTCTGAGAATTTTATTTCACTACTTTCTAGTATATAACTCATTAAAACAGATAAATTACTCAAATTAAATTTGTAACTGTTTGTTTGATGATTGTAAACAGGCTAAGGATGATTATGTGATTTGTGTTTAAGGTTTGTTTGAATTTGTTTTTACTAAATGTATCTTTGTACCCTGGGAATTGAACCTACAACATTTTCACTGCTAACAGAATGCTCTACCCACTGAGCTAAAGATTTAAAGACCCACTGAAGTGCCTTGAAAGGCATAACTTTGTTAGATTGACAATTTTCACTGAAACAGGAAGTTAGGGCGGGAAATACTGAGCGGCTTCTATTCTGTAGAATGATGTCATTAAAATAGGTGTCATTAATTCAATCCATATTGGTGAAATTCATAGACTGTAGGGTATGTGAGTACACTAGTTTATCGTTAGATATCCTTAAGGCTAACATATTCATACTAAAAGCAAAAAAAATCAATATTACATTAATGGAGACTTTAAGATGTAACGTCTCAAATAAGCTATTTAAACTGTCTCATACTACATATTTATCATTTTCAAGGGGCGGTTTCCCAAACAGGGTTTAGATTAATCCAGGACTAGGCCGTAGTTATAGTAGGACATTAACAAACCTCACAAAAAAACAATACTGGTGTGCATCTTGTGACTAAACAATTGCAACCACAGATGTTGAGATATGTCAGTAGGCTACAAGGTGTTTTTAAATTAAGACAGCTCAAACATACATACATTTTAATCTGGGACTAGGATAAACCGTCCGGGAAACCACCACATGGATTTGACTTAATAAATATTGATTCTCTGTATATTCACATTCTATGTAATTGTTATAACTGTATGTTACACTGGGCGTCCTTCCAATCCGTGTCGAAGTTAAGCGCCGGCGTTTCAGCACCTTGGACAGCGCGTTGTTTAGAAACCATTCTCCTCAAACTTTCCGCAAAAGGAAAACAATTATTTCATTTCACAAACACACGACTATCAATTAAATACATAAGACTTAGGTTAGGCCTTAAGAATTATTCGAACTCAAAACATTATACCACTAAACCGGTCTTCATAAACCGGCTAGACTATCAACTTTATTGACTTTTGAATGTATGCTGCAATATGCAGCATGTATGTGTGCGGCGAAGGCTGACTGTAATATTAGAAAGTGTAGAATAATGGGTATATCTTAGTTACTTTATGACTGGTATTCCCAGGAGCAAGTCTCCGGAGACAGCATAGCAATTTAGGCAGCCTAATGCACGAGCTGCTTTGGTTGCTATGAGCGACAGAGAGGCTCGTTGCCTGACTGAAACAATCAATACCGCAGTGACTGAAAGCGGCAGACGCTAAAACTCTAAATGGCATTTTAATGCGTCGGAAGGTTTAAATTAAATTTCGCAGGTGTTATATATCATTTGATCATTTCAGAAAGGCGACCTGACTTGAATATTCGCACATAAAGCGCAAATCGTTTAAAAAGGCGTCCTTATCGGGCTATTTAGCCTAATGAAACCGACTGGACCTCCTTGATGATGTTAGCTCCACTAGTGACAAGACAACACCCTGCTTACGAAACGTTATTTATATAGGCTACATTGTTTTTCTTTACTTTGAGTGTAGTAGACAAAACAGACCTTATAGTAACTCTACCTGCTTATGTTTTTCCACTGAGAAAAAAAAACTTGTGCCACTATAACTACTGTTAAATAGTTCCAACGTCAAAACAGCATCAACCAACTTGAGCATTTCATTCATTTGAAATGTGCATTTGCCTCTTTGCGAATGCCTGCAGTTTGCGTAAAGGATATGGCCACTCTGTTATTTTCTTTGCATATTTCCGAATAATATTATCTTCGCTAAAGATGAAAAGGGATCGGTTGACTGTGAGGCAGTTCTGTTTGACCGGTATCGGGTTGTATATAGCCATTGTCCGGGCTCTTTGGGCCATTGTTTGCTTATACATCCTTGGTCCGACCGGGGGGGCTGGCTGCCGGCTTGCCCCTCTGCCTTGACCCGCTGGAGAGCCACCGCCTCCATAGCGGGTCGGGAGATCGTCTTCGAAGCGAGCCATTCTAAAACTGCACAGATTTGACTACAGAAATCCAAATTCACATCAGACAGCGTGTAAAGAAGAAGCATCACAACACGCGATGTTGTCCCAGCCACCAGTTCTTCTTAACCGTATTGGTCTGGCATCCAGATAAGCTTGTTCACCCACCAAATAAAGACAGAGAGTTTCTTAAGGTATTCCAGATATTACACTCACGCATAAACACATCTCTGTAAATGATATCTCTCCACAAATTGTTATAAACCGAATGCCGGTTAAAGTTTATCGTTCCGTATAACACAACCCATCAAAGAATGATCAAATCCAGTGATGATCATGCTCACACCTCGTTCGGATATAGGTAATTAACCATTTCATGAAGTAAGCACAGTCATGACTAAACAGGTGCCTTTAAAAAACGATGTAGCGATAAAACTGAGTCAAGACCACAGATTTAAAGATCCTACTTCCTCAATGCTGTTGCAGATGCTTCGATGTTTTCCTCCAGTCTTGCGAACACACTTCCTTCTAAGAGACGATAACACGCATAATCCGTCGCTTATATCGCTGGAATCGAAACGTGGAGACGCTATTAACACCTCTTTTTCCACGGAGCACAGCCTGGCAATGAAATTTTAACCGATTTCTGCAGCCGCTGCTTCTTCTAAATCAGATCACGTGATTGTGAAGCAGCTTGTCAATGGCTCCACCTGTGCCGCTACAGTATCCATGGCACTGGGGCATGAGGGGAAAATACAGCATGGACCTTTCCAGATCCCTGCAGCAGTGCAATAAACACTTGCTTAATCTTAGGTATTCCCGTTAACCATCTTTAAAGTAACTGCTAGCGTCTGCGTTAGCAACAAAAAACAGACCGTAAGCTACTACATTAAAAAAGGGTGGAAACGGGTGGGGCAAATCAAGACGTTGTCTCGTGGAGCCTCGTGCCTTCCGCTGTGTTATCAGTCTCGTTCAGACCCGTAACCGTTAAAACTAAAAAGTTTAAAAATCACCGTAGATTTAAGAGAATAACGATAAATAGGACGGATATTCGTGCTATAACTTTCTGGATGATAACAAAGATATCTTGCGTGTTAAGGGCTCGCGCAATTAAAACGAAAAAAAAAAACCAAGAATGCAGGGCGCGCGTTATCATCAACAATAACATTACGTTATCATCCGCTAATGAAGTTGTTATTTTCAAAATAAAAGTATAAATCAGAAATATAATAGAAATACATTATATAGCTTTAAAGGGGGCTAACATGACAGACAGTGGGCTAAAACCTCTTAAAAAAGGGTCTAGAGACGCCCCTTAAAGTTATCGTTATTGGTGTACAAGCCTTGAAATGAAAACTTATGACTTGTAAATAATATATTTACAAGACAAAACCTCGAAAATGTGAATTAATATCTTAAAGAGGACATAACATAAAATCCGACTTTTTGCTATAGTGCTATAATTTGGTCCCCAGTGCTTATATCAAACTAGAAAATGTGAAAAAGATCAACCCAGTAACTAAGTTTTGGTAAACCATTCCCTGCAAGCATGTGAGAATTTTTTTTTAAATGTAATTTGGCTCCCCTTGTGATGTCAGGAGATAATACCGCCCCTTAATCTGTACTATCCAACCACGGCACTACCATATAGTGCAGAGGTAGCTCATTTGCGTTTTAAAGGACACACCCTAAAACAGATAATTTTTGCTCACACCTACAAAGTGGCAATTTTAACATGCTGTGTGTGATACATCATCTATATGGTATTTTGAGATAGAACTTCACATACATACTCTGGGGACACCAAAGATTTATTTTTGCATCTTTAAAAAAAGTCTTGTGAAATGTCCCCTTTAAGTAATATAAACGCTAGAGATGAAAGTACGCATGTAAAATCAATATGTATTGCATTAGTAAAAACCACAGCTTGCTACTGACAAGACAGCTGAATTACAAATCAACAAATTATTCATTAAAACATCACTGAAGGCTTTATTTCTTACAGGCATGATATTAAAATTCTATAACCATTTCATAGTAAAATGTCAATATGTAAAAAAATCTCAGAAAACAGACTTGATCTCTCTTAAGAAGATTAAAAATAAGCAGAATTGTCCACTTGTTATTTTCTTTTCAATTTTTCTCATGGCAGTCAGATTAAAAATATTTTGCTTGTAAATTTCATATCCAAAAATATAAAATCCATCTAGTCTGCTGGTGTACATTTTAAGCATCCTCACTATTATCCCAATTGTGAATTAGCCACAAAGGCTGTGATAAAATACATGATTTTCTTATCCTTGCACAATAATTTTTCTTAGAGCATAGTGTCGACAGTTCATTGTTGAAGGTCTGTATGCATGAAGCAGGGCTCAGGATTGCCCTCATTTATTGCTATAGCTTTGTTAACTGACTGGATGCGTTCCCCCTGAGCAGCGGTCTGATCATCACAAAGTGATTGGACTGAGAATTCTGCGTGGTTCTGGTTCAGAAGGGTTTCAGAATATCTACATTTTGCAGAGCCACAACGACAACTGAAGTACTTTTTCTTAATTTGCCAGTAGGGATCACCATAGTCAAACCTAATGGAATGAAAAAGACAATTAGCTTTCAATCAATAGCAACACAAATGGATTCATTACAAATGCCAGATGGATGAGACTTAGAAAAGGCATGGGTGTTTATGAAAGGAATCAAAAACATTTTTTAGCCAGGAATGACTTACCCTAACTCATCTCCAGCGTGAATAGGCTTGCTTGCATAGAGCGCAATTCGAGGAAAGCGAAGGTCCTGGTGCTTGGTGAACACACGTACTGGAAACAGGTTGGGTTCGCAAAGATGATTTATGAACCTGCTAACATTACCATAAAATTGGGCATCGATACAGTAGACCTCTCCGACCTAGAAAGAAAAGTAACCAACATTAAATATACACGTATATGAAGAAACTGTGCATTGATTCAACTTTAAGCCTGAGAATCATACACTTTTTAAAATACTGTGGCGCCCTCTAGAGGGCGCAGATAAGTGTAACTTGAATAAACAAATCTTACATTCAAATCCTATATCTTTTTTAAACTTGCCTTATTGTCTAGGTTGAACATGTAGGAGTCATTATCCCGAACATTAGCTTCTCCATCTGAAATGATCTCACCAGCGAACCTGCACACATAGCAAATCCACAAGGAAAAAGATTTTTGCTCCAAACAGCATGAGAATAATAATAACTAAATAATTAATAATTCTTTTAACTGCTTTCATTTCCGAAAGCAAAATTCCTATTTAATTACCCTCAATGCAGGAATCTACACTTCAGAAACCAAGCATAGTATCTATATAAATAATTTCAGTCATCTGTTGTATTTTTTCTGAGACTGTTAAACATTGGCATTTTCATTATTGCTGTTAGTTAAAGGCGTGCAACACGGCAACAATGACTCAATGAATGGTTGGAGTTTAGGGCCAAAATACATTTTTGAAAGTGTCAATTACACATTGCAGTTTTTAATGTCTTTAATGCACTTAAAATGCATAACAGTCTAGTATAACACAATTATAAGGAGGCTATCTAAACAGAAGGTCATACTCGCATACGAAAGTTCCTTCAGGAATTTCCTGCAGTGCTCTGACTCCCCAGCCCATCCTCTCAGTCCTAAACACCTGTAGTCTTACCCTGAGGATACAAAAATACAAACTTCTAAAAACTGTAGAGTTTACATTGCAATACATTACACATATTGCTTATATTACCTAAGCCCATTCTGTATCACTCTATTCCTACATGTTCTCCAACATGAACAGGCATGGTTACACTCAAACAAGAAGGGTGGATCATCCCTGCAGAAATCTCTCAGCAAGCGGCCATCCTGCGTACCAAAATATTTAATATTGTTAATTAGGCATTTTTTATATCACAAGGTCATGCATAGTAGTTACTAACAGCCATAGGCACAGTCTAGCAATTAGTAATATGCACAATTGCAGAACAGGGGGAATATTAACCTAATGCCATTTAAAAAACTAGTTTGTTTGTTTTTTGCAGTACTCTATACTGAAGGTTTATTTTACATTTATGCATTTGACAGATGCTTTTATCCGAAGTGACAAATATCTTTCCCTGTAAATGTGGTTTCACAAAACAAAAGAAAACAACTTTTTAACTTTTGTCAGAAGGCAATTACTCCATCTTTAAAGACTTTAAAACCCATGCTATTCACCATTGTATTATTACAGAATCATTTATTTAGCTGAAGTATATATTAGCAGCACCTTACCTTGTCATACCAACAGCGCATGCTGAGCTGACCGCAGATACAGCTGCTAGAGGCACAGTCACCTTTACAGCTACAGTGCTATTAAAGAGAGAAAAAAATCTAATAATGAGACATATTAAAAGCATTAACCTGTTTTTTTTTTTTAAATACCGAGACCCTCCAGAAAAACGCGATTATGAGATGGCATGATTCAACATATTATCAGCCAAAGTCCGCATATTTATGCGGGGGCCACATTTTTTAAATACGCCGCACTTTTGCAGCATAAATTTCAGATTTCCGTACGCAAAATATGCGGGGCTTGCATGATTTCATAATCCCCACATTTTCGTAGCAAAAATCACATATATCTTAGCAGAAAGTTGAAAAATGTTGCATTTACTTCACACAAGCGCAACCATGTCCTCTTGCCATGGGAACGTTATAAAGTGACGTGATTATGTTATGTGAACATCTTTGAAATGCTGCAACAGTTTTCCAAGTTCCTGCAATTTCATTGCTTAAAAGTGCACAAATATTCCGCATATTCCATTGCATATTTACAAAACGTGCCACAAGATCAAGGATTTTTGCCCGCAACAATTATAAAAAAACTATTTTCTGGAAGGACTGAATACCATGCTGTGCCTCCTACCTGTAAGTGCGTTATGTTCTCATCTATATTTACTTGAGAGGTGAAACAGTTCTCTGGAACGTATTTGAAGTTGTTAGGACAGGGTTCGTGGTCCACCCCATTAACACACGGCACAGGGACCTCCTCATAGCCTCTGGATATATCGCTAAAACACCGAACAGAGTTCCATAATATTACATTTCCCCACAGTCTGTCTCAGATAGTTTCTAAACGCAAAATGTATCTATAAGCACTCCAAGCACATTTTTGTTCCTGCACAGATAATAAGCTAAATATTTAAAGGGGACATTTCACAAGACTTTTTTAAGATTTAAAAGAAATCTTTGGTGTACCCAGAGTATAAATTTGGAGTGTTAGCTCAAAATACCACATAGATAATTTATTATAGCATGTAGGTGCGAACAAAAATGTGCCATTTTGGGTGCAAATGAGCTGATGAAATGCAAACACTGTCACAATGATGCTGGTTTGTTGAAATTAGGGGTGTCACGATTCTCCAAATCCTCGATTCGATTAAATTTTCGATTCTGATGACACGATTCAATTCGATTCTCGATTTTTAAATGCATTTTTTTAAGACAAAAAATTATATGCCTTTATTATTTTTATTATTATTATTATAGTTTCACATTAACATGCACATTGCGTGGTTTTCCACTAATGGGGGTTTGTGGGCTTTACTTTACGCGAGAGAGCTTGTAGAGAGAGAATTCCTACTTGCACGCAGATAGACTTAATGCGCGCGTCTTGGACTCCTATTATCTAAAATAAAACCGGTGCGTCATAAGCAGCTGCGCTTCTCTCTGTCTCACGTGCACGCGCTCTCGCATCTGTCCAAAGTCTAATCATAAACTAAAGTAATAATCCTTACGTTTTTGTTCAGTTTTATGCGTTTCATGCGAGCTGAGGCAAGCCATACCTTTTGTTTAAAATATAACCCACTGCATCTTGGCGGCTCTCTCATGCACGTGCAGAGAGCTGCGCTCTGTCCGAAGGCAGATCACTAGGTAGTAATCCTGTTTATGATATGCATTTCAAGGAGTTGTAGCAATACATCTCTCGTGTTTAAAATATAAATCGCGTTCCGCTGGATGGATGTTTTTAAAGGCACTTCTGAGAGTTTATTTTCCCCCGCTTGGCAAGCCGACCGGACGTGACATGGGGGCGTGGCAGCATCGACGATCCCATTTTTTTATTCGAAGTTCGAGGTTGTGACTTAATTTCAATCGATTTCGATTTAAAATCGAAATTGTGACACCCTTAGTTGAAATGGAAACTCAATTGTGCTGTCAATAATTCTCTCTCTGCACTACACTAAATAGCAGTGCCGTGGCTGGATAGTGCGAATTAAGGGGCGGTATTATTATAATAAGATCCCCTTCTGACATCACAAGGGATGCAAAATTTCAATAAGCTATTTTTTCATATGCTTGCAGAGAATTGTTTACAAAAACTAAGTTACTGGGTTTATCTTTTTCACATTTTCTAGGTTGATAGAAGCACTGGAGGCCCAATTATAGCACTTAAACAATGGAAAAAGTCTGATTTTGATGGTATCTCCCCTCACAATATTTTCTTTGTTTTACTTTTATATAACGTAAAAATTAACTATTCTACATCTGATTTGTAAAATATTTATATACATTTTATTTTTATATACACAATTGTATATTTACCTATTAACATAAATGTTTTGCAGTATTTTGGACAGCAGACATATTTTGCTCAGCAAAGAAAAAATGAGTATGAACATTAATGCCCTGCAAAATGTTAACAGTTAGCCCAGTGTCTTTGCTTTACCTGCAGAGGAGCTTTTCTTTCTGCCCATCTCTGCCTCTCCTGGCATCAATTAACTTCTTATTGGTGTTTAGAATTGTCCACATCTTTGAATTAATGCTACAGCAGTCCAAAGGAGTCTCGCCATCCCTGTTCTTCAGATTTACATCTGCTCCTCGAGACAAAAACAGCCTGGAGACAAAGCTTTGGATTACTCCCCTAAAAAACTCACCTTCGAGACTCCAAAACCACAAAGCTTTCTGACTCTATTTACAGCTGCTATTAACAACTCTCTCAGGTGATCTGATCACAAGTGGACAGCACTGAATACAGCGTCCAAAACATTTTATGATCAAATCACTCAAGCCAAAGTCTGAGATAGAGGAAAAACAAACGTGACCACATTGCATTTGTAGCAAAAACGCCTGCTATCAAAACCCAAGCAAGGGTTTTAAACTGACACCTACATGCAGCTTTAGGTGAAATCTTGTATATCAGGGGTTTTCGAAGTAGGGGCAGGGGACCCCCAGGAATTTCTAAGTGGTCCCCAGAAAATTTCAGATCATTTTTTTATTAATTTCTCAATACATACATATTTGCTTAGTATCTTTCCAGTGTGTTTTCCATATTATTGGTTCCCTTTTTCTAAATCACTGGGATTTCAGTGAGAATTCTTTGTAAGTTGTAGTTGCTGCAGTAGAAATAAATTTGAATTGAACACGTTTCAAAAATGTCTTCAGGTTTATACATCCAGCTTTACATTAAGTGAAGCCAATTACTGTATATATTTGTTATAAATAAAAATATGTAAATTGCTATGTATATATACACACACACACACGTACATATAGGGGTCCCTCACAAAATGTTCCTCATATTTAGGGGTCCTTGGCATCATAAAGTTTGAAAACCTCTGCTGTATTTTATGCACGTAACTAAAGCATAGCATGGATTTGATGCACAGCGAGTATGCAGACAAAGAACCTTTCGAAATCGAATCATCACAGGAGATGCATTTGAGACGCATATTATGACCACATGTACACATTTGAGATCAGATCACCAAAAATTGATTTTATGACCACATGTGATCGGATCAACTAAGATGAATGTTATGACTAGGTGTAAACAGGCTCTTACATTACGCAGTCCAGCTGATTCTGTCTGACGGCGATGTGGAGTGGTGAATCACCATGAACGTTCACAGCGTGTAGATCACATCTCTTATCCAGCAGCAGCTGAGCGATCTCATCCGAACCAGAGAACGCTGCCCAGTGAAGACAGATGTTCTCCTCCTAACAAGGAGGTCACAAAAAATCAATTTCTGCCTGGTAAAATCTTGAATCAACCACACACACAAAAAACGGCATGATAAAATGAGAAGAATAAAGCTTATCAAAAAGCTGAATGCGTCACAAACCTTATCTCTAATGTGGACATCAGCTCCTGCTGACACCAGCAGCTTCACCTGCTCTAGCCGCATGTTCTCTGTAGCCCAGGTGAGAGGAGCCCACCCACCATCGTCCTAAGAGCGAGAATGAGACCGATAACACATGACAATCCCTTTCCTAAAAGCATCTAAGAAAAACTTGCTGAAAAGCATTACCTTACTGTTGACATCTATGGACGCCATGGAAAGAAAATATCGCAGCACATCTGTGTGTCCTCCTCTTGCGGCCATATGAAGACACGTGGAGCCTCTTATATCCTGTGATGTGTAGATATGACATTCGCGATGAGGAATACGATAGCCTAAGGATTTCAATCCTCAGTGTAGTATAAGATCTAACAGCTAACTGACAGGATCAAGATTACAGTGGGCATGCTGGTTATCATACCTTCTGCCCAGTGGAAGCACCGGCTTTTAGCAAGTATTTCACAGTTTCAAGATGATTATTCTCACAGGCATACATCAGGGGAGTTTTCTGGTCCCCATCGCACATGTCCAGGTTAGCACCAGCCTATGAGAGATCATGAACATATTTAATACCAAGGGGCTGTTGAATGCTCTATTCTGATTGGTTGAGAAATGTTCCACGTGCATGCATTATTTTTCGATAAACGCACACCTGACCTGTAAAATTAAAATCATATAACCACCATAGCAAATATCTGTGATGACCGTGGTATAAGCAGAATAATGACTCCGTGGGTGTGCATTATTTTCGGATAATTCAATGGCCTGTCATTAATTATTACTTACATAAATATAAAATAAGAATAAAATGACATTGAAACCTTTGTTAAGATCTTAAATATTCACATCAGATGGAACGTGAATAACTTTTAAAAAGAGCTTAGGGTGTAATATCTGCATAATGTGTACCTGCACCAATACATGGCAGATGTCCTTATGTCCCTCCTCAGCAGCACAGTGCAGAGGAGTCTTCCTCTTTTCAGTGTCCATCTTTAGATTTGGGTCCACACCTTCCACTGAACCACATCAGAACATCCACAATTATCAGTCATTAAAACCATTTGTACCAGCATTTAGATGTACAGGACCGATCGCTTGAAAAAGGTCTTACCCAGCATATGCAGGACTCTCTGGAGCTCTCCTCTCTTAGCAGAGAAATAAAGCTGCTTGGGGGGCAGTTTAAATTTCTTAAACCTTTAAAAAATGTAGGGAATACTAAATAAATGTAAGAGTAAACAAAGTATGATGAACTTATGTATGCAGTGCAATTTAAGAGTCTAGTTATTATACAGATATTTTGGGCTAGTCCATAAAGAAATTTTCTTCTGAGCTCTTCTTAAATGAAAAATGTGCAAGACAATACTAATGTACAGAGTCAAGATAATATTGATGTGCATCTTACTTTCCATCCTCAAGCGCATTCAAAACCATTTCCAATGACTCTTTATCAAGGCCTGCTGCTCCATTTGAACAGTCCGATTTAGCCCTACTTTGAGATTTAATTATGTACATATGTAAAAAAAACAAATTAGCACGTAAGCACAATTATCTCAGAACAGATGTACAAGTATTGAGCTAAACTTACTCCATTACAGAAGTGTTTGTCTTGTGTGCGGGCACAGCAGCTGTTAGCGCTGTAGTGACAGGGTCAGGTTTGGGGATTGTGACTTCCTTGGCATGACTAGCTTCCTCGCCACAGTGAGGGCAGTAGAGTTGACCTCTGATCAGAGAGCCACAGCTCCGATGAAACCGGTGGGAGATGTTCCCATCTGGCTGACATTCCATAAATGTCCCCTGGATCAAACAGAACGCTTTAAATCTTAGTGTGAGGTAGGCGGGTTGGATTCAAATGTTGATAATTTAACTGTTTAAGGAAAACAACACGTTTTTCAATATTTTACTATGTTCTTACCTCAACTTAGACGAATTCATACCTATCTTTTATGTTACTGCGCATCGAGGTCGAAGTGTTGCAAACTAAGTGCTCTTTCGCCATACAATATAGTTCTTATTTTTTATCTGCTTTAAAAAAAAAATCGCCACATTTTATTTTGTGCTACCTTACTTACTTGTGTAACTACCCATGTAACAGTCTTTAAATAGGGAAAACATGGAAGTGTTTGGTGGCTTCTAAATTCATCCCTGTTTGGATCCAAAGGAATGAATGGCTAACACATTTACGACGTGCTGTGCAAAGATGAAGTGCACGCAGTAAATAAATATAGGCATGTATTAATTCATCTAAGTTGAGGTAAGAACATAGTAAAATATTGAAAAACTGTGTTTTCCTTTAAGGCATTAAAGAGCCAGCATTTGGTGTCCACCACTCACAGCCCTGCAGAAGAAACCACAGCCTGGGCAGCTCTGGTGTTTCACCATCCCAGCTCGGTGGTCTTCACACAACACAAGCAAGGGAATCCTCAGAGATGGACGCATCATTTCCTGCTTCAGAATCACCTTGCGACATAAACTTAACTAGAGGAAAAATATCAGATTCACTCAAAAATGTACTTTGTGTAAAACCTGACTCTTTTTAATGGCAAAAGAGGCTGACACAAGCTGTTCATAAATCTGGCCCCATATCTATTTTACACAAACAACCTCTTGTTGTATTCTTGTATTTAAAAGGTCACACTCTTTCTGATCCCATTTTTTAAACCCTACTTAGTGTGTAATGTTGCTGTAATAGCATAAATAATACATGTAAAATGATAAAGCTCAAAGTTCACTACCAGGCGATATATTTTCTTTAACAGAATTCGCCTTTCAAAGCCTACAGCGAATGGCCGGTTTGGACTACAGCCCTCTACTTCCTGCTTTAATGAAGTCAGTAAAACTCCACCCACAGGAATACGTCAGTCGCCAGCTAAGCTAACGGCAAGCTAAGCTGCAGTCGAATCACAACACAGTTAAAGGAATAGTCTACCCTTTTGCCATATTAAACTATGTTATTACCTCAACCTAGACAAATTAATACATATCTATCTTTTTTTCGATGCGTGCACTGTACAGCGTGTTGTGAATGTGTTAGCATTTAGCCTAGCCCCATTCATTCCTTAGTACCAAACAGGGAAGCCACCAAACACTTCCATGTTTTCCCTATTTAAAGACTGTTACATGAAGAGTTATACCAGTAAGTGTGGTGCCACAAAATAAAACTTTTTTTTGGTACCATAGGAATGAATGGGGCTAGGCTAAATGCTAACACATTCACAACACGCTGTACAGTGCACGCATTGAAAAAAGATAGGTATGTATTAATTCGTCTAGGTTGAGGTAATAACATAGTTTAATATGGCAAAAGGGTAGACTATTCCTTTAACAAACTACACAATCAGAACTCGATACGTATTTCTGAATGAGGGACTTCATACAACAAGAAAGACATCAGCCTGTTTTGAAAACAGTGAAAACAGCGCTATACAAATAAGTAAATTGTGTGAAAAATACTGCGTTTTTTTACACGTGAAACATGAACACATGTTATATTGCGCACTGTAAACACAATCAAAGCTTCAAAAACACAGAAAAACGGGACCTTTTAAAGGGTTAAGCAGTTACATTTTACCTTTCCATCAACGCTCTCCACAGCCATACATTTGCCCTCTGCCAGGGTCACCACATCCTGGTTCTTCGGCGTCTCCATGCGACAGCTACACAGCGGGGGTTCCAAGAGGTCATCAGCCTCCATGTTCTCCTTATCCTCCGGTAAACCTACAAAGCACAAAATTCATGCTTTGATTATTATTACTTTATACTACTATATATTCAGGTGGATCTTAGGGTGCACCCTACACAAATACATTCAGCTTTTCTCCCCGTTTAGCTACTCCATTTCCTCTTTTGATATCTGAATATGCAATATTTCTTATGTTTTTACAGTGACGAGTGCTCATTGTTTTTTTTTTTGTTTTTTTTTAAAGTCTTTGTGTATGCTGCCAAGCGGTCTTTCTTACTCCCTTACAAAGTCAGAATGCTCTGTGTCTCCACGTTGCATGTCTAATTAAACAATTAGGATCTGAACCCTGCCTCTGCTCATTTGAGATCAACCTATCAAATGAAAACAAACAGACAGGAAGCATGCAGATTTCATGAGGTGAAGACTTGATTTAGGAACTGTACTTTTGTGTTCTACAAAGCCATCAGGCGAAGACGTCGTGTACCTGTGGGGACGGCTGTGAATATGCTATCCTGAGCCAGAGCGTATAGTGGGAGCTCTGTATATTCCTCAGCACTGTCTTTCTGAACATCTGCAGTTTCCTTGTTCTTGGGTGGTTGTGGTTCTGTTGCATTTTCACTCTCCGGCTTTGCGATTTGCTTCAGTGGACTTATTCGGTGTTTAAACGCCTCCTCTATGGACATCTGACCACTTTTGGGTTTATGTGAGACTTCCTGCAAGGGTAGGGAAAAAAGTTCAGATTAAACTGAAATAGATCACACACTTGGCCTGGTTTCACAGACAAGGCTTAGCTAAAGCCAGGACTAGGCCTTAGTTAAATTAAGATGTTTGAGCATCTTTTATAAACATGCCTTTGAAAAAGATGTTACTAGTGGATATCTTGAGACAAATCAATGGCACTGGCATATTTTAAGTGGTTTGGACTACAACAAAACATGTGTCTCTGGCAGAAAATTGAAATACGAGCTCATAAGGCGCAGTCTGTGAGCGGTTATGGTTGGTTGGTGATCACTGATCAGTGTGACATCACATTGATACGGGATCCCCAACAGCCTGTTTTGTGTGCCTGTTGTGGTTTAAAAGGGATTAAACAAAGAATAGAGGGATTTGTACAACAACAGGATGTTTCAGCACACACACTCATTTATTGCGACTCATTTATTACTAGAAACACATTTAGAAGTGAATTTTTAGGTTAGGTGGGCTTTAAAGGTGCAGAATGACTTTTGCATTGATCCCCTTATAAACACAGAGATATGGATTCAGATGACAATTAATTTACAACACAACCTTTGTGTTTGCCAAAAAAAACAATAGTTACTTCAGCCGGGAATTTTTACGCGGGTGCTCGGAAAAAAACCCCTGACATTCTGGATTTGGATAGCAATAAAATCACTCACTACCCCTTCAAATTATGAAAATACCTTACGTCCCCAAAAAAACAATTACTGACCGAATAGGGCTTAAGTTTAGGACTAGCCTTAAGTCTCGTCTGTGAAACTGAGGGTTGAAGTATTCAATGACACTCAAGAAATCTGACCTGTGCATTTGAGGGAGATAACTGTTCATTTTGTTTCTTAGAAACTTTTGCTTTCTTTTTAGGGACAAAGCTATATAGCCCCATCTTTCTTTTCTTCTTCTTGGATGCTACAGACAAATGCAAACAAAGGAAGTAGAACATCATTATATAATATGCACTAAACAAAGAAAATCTAATTGGGTTTAGCTTCGGTAAGCAAAACGCACCCACCAGTTTGTGTTGAATCTTTGAGTCCATGTGGTAACATGAGCTGCTGTGTGGTTGAGGACTCTCTCTCATGAGTACTGTTCTCACTGTTTACCATCTATTTTGTTGAAATAAATAAAGCTAGTTGGAACCTACGTTGCATATACATCAAAGTAATTGCTCTAAAAAGGGGGACTGGGGGAGTCACAATTGGGAATATTATCCTGTGAAAACCCAGCTAAAGTCATTTTTTTGTGATTTAAAAAATGATCCTACATAATGTAAAGAATATTCTGTAAAAATATAACCTTGATATATTTAATACTGACTGAGTAAGGTAATGTCAATGAGATCAATCAATGCTTGAAATTAAACTTTGATGCCTGCATTTCACATACAGGGTCACATTTTGTCTGGTAACCCTTTCAGACACACTACGATTAAGGAACCTCTCTGCTATCTCAAACCTGATGATATGACCTCCATATGAACTCCATACATTTTAGTGGCAGATGTAGTGCTGCCCACCAATCTACCTGACTCTCCTCATTTTAAAGGGATAGCTTACCCAAAAATGAAAATAATGTCATTAATGACTCACCCTTATGTTGTTCCAAACTCGTAAGACCTCTGTTCATCTTTGGAAACACAGCTTAAGATGTTTTATATTTAGTCCGAGAGCCTTCTGACCCTCCATTGAAAATTTTGTACGGTATACAGTCCATTAGGGGTGTCACGATTCTTCAAATCCTCGATTCGATAACATTTTCCGATTCAAAGGCCACGATTCGATTCGATTCTTGATTTTTACATTTTTTTTTTTTGAAAGACAAAAATTATATGCCTTTATTATTATTATAGTTTCACATTAACATGCACATTGCGTGCTTTTCCTCGCATGGGGGTTTGTGGGCTTTACTTTACGCGAGATCTTGTATGTAGAGAGAGATTCCTTCTTGCACGCAGATGGACTTAATGCACGCGTCTTGGACTCCTCCTAGCATCTGAAATAAAACCGGTGCGTCATAAGCAGCTGCGCTTCTCTCTGTCTCACATGCACGCGCTCTCGCATCTGTCCAAAGTCTAAACATAAACTAAAGTAGTAATCCTTACATATTTGTTCAGTTTTATACGATTTATGCAGGCTGAGGCGTATAACTGACGCGCTGTTAAAAATGTTGCAAGGTGCACGTCAGGCTACGGATAACCTACGGAGTAGAGCTTACGCACGACTAGAAATTGGGCTTTACAGCGCGTGTTTCCCTCAGACTGTAAACAAAGCTCGGGCAAAAAAAAAAAACGGGGGCACACCAGATAACACATCAGCAGCGTCGTACGTTAGCAATGTCACTGCAGTGTTGTGCACACGGTTCACAACAGACCCGGAAGAAAAGACAAAGTCATAATTTTTACATTTTTGGACCAAAATGTATTTTCAATGTTTCAACAAATTCTAACTGACCCACTGATGTCACATGGACTACTTTGATGATGCATTTTTTATTACCTTTCTAAACATGGACAGTATACCGCACATAGATTTTCAATGGGGGGTCAGAAAGCTCTTACGAGTTTGGAACGACATGAGGGTGAGTCATTAATGCCATTATTTTCAATTTTGGGTGAACTATGCCTTTAAGAAAAAATTAACAGTCACATTTTTACAGTTTTCTGTGACCATCAAATTACGTCTATTTTTGACTTAAATGCAGTTGTCACCTTATCCTAACCCAATGGTCACTACTAGTGCCTACTACTGCGACATAATTGTTGTACACCCCTAACCCCAATTCATAATTGTCCAAATTACTACATTTCCTGAAAACAGCCAAAATAAATAAAATGAGCAAACAACATATTACCTTAAGAGCAGCTGAAACAGGTGCTGGTCTAACCATTGTTTTCCAGGCCAAACGTGGTGGAGCAGGACGCACAGCTGTGAACTGCCCCGTAGTCTCCTCTGACTCTCTCTGGGTAAGCAGACCCAAGCCATCATCTTTGTGTCTGACTGCAGGAAAAGACGAGGTGGAGGTGCTCTCCGAGGCAGTAACATTATCAAAAGTCTGTTCTGCATGTTTGTCTTGCTGTACAGAGGCATGATTTGTTGAGATAATGTTTTCAGCTTGGGTATTGATGGATGCCTGACCAGTGAGTAATTGAAATACAGGTCCTGTGGGATTCTTGCCGCTTGAAGTTGTCTGTTGTTTACCAGCCTTTGGAGACACATCAAAAGATTTGGGCTTCTTACCTTTCTTAGAGGGATCAGTGGGACTGTCAATACCTAAAACAAGACAATAATGAAATAAAAAAAATGAATAGGTAAACAATGTGTATTCATACTTATATAGGCTACTTAGAATAATATAGTAAGATAAGCTTCACTGTCATTTCAGTCATGTGCAGCATGACTGAAATGACAGTTATATATATATATATATATATATATATATATATATATATATATATATATATATATATATATATATATATATATATATATATATATATATATATTATCTTTAATGAATTTGAAAAAATAAAAATAAAGTGTGAATACAGAATGACAATTTCTTTTTTGGGGGTCCTTTATAATCCTTTTGAATACTCTTTTGAATAACGATATGCATGTTACCATTTAAAGCCATTCATAATATTTTACTAGTAACAAAAAAAATGCAATAAATGACCTTGCAGTAAATTAACTCACCACCTTTCTTGGACTTGGCCATGGTTATGGGAACCTGGAGCAATCCAACAAGACCTCCAAGTTCCTTCCTCTATGAGATTTCAAAGTGTTAGATTGACTGTGATTAACCATATGGCTTTATTATAATAACAGTGCAGTAACCATGCTTAAAGTATAGTTTTTAAAGAAAAATCCATTGTTATTTTGTGGCAACCACATTTTTTTGTAGTAAAACTACGGTTATTTTTGTAAAGGTAGAGAGCATTTTCTTCATAGACAGCAACGAAGTGGGCAGCTCACATGGTTTGAAAACACAGACAGCTAATGTGTATTTGGTCTGACATATTAAATCTCGCTTTCCATTGCTAAAGATGCGGGACAGAGTGTTAACCGTGACTTCCTTAGGCTTTCTAACTTACAAAGACTATAACAAATGTAAATGTTTACGTCGGATGTAGCGCGCGCGCACTATGGGCGGCATCACAATGCACGTGAAACAATGTAGCTAACAGACGCGCGCTATAAGCAGCCAAAATAACACAAAATAAACTCAAAAATCGTTGTAAAAGCATTGCATGTGGTCTGAAATACTGTCCTTAAATAACTGCCTTGCACTTACCGATTAACTTTTAATAGTCTGCATTTATGTCAACATGTAGTGCATTCGGAAACTTCAGAAGCAGTCTTCCTCTCTACAGCTACATGCGCCCTGCGAATGTCATGTGACACTGACCACACTGCGCCCTCTGCTGCTACAGTGATCGAACGTATAGGAGCAGTTTGTTTGGTTGCGCAATTTCTAACGTGTCCCCAAATGTTGTGTAGTAGTTGTCCTTTATGGTTGGAAGCTCAGCCTCACATGCACTTCTCTTAAATTAAGCAATGTTCGCCCCTGATTCTGAACTTTATAAGTTTCTCATCTTATACTTGCGTAGACATTGCAGTTTTAGAATTATGGATTGTAGCTACTGGTATTATTGTTTCTTAGGTTGTGTCTAATGTATGTGTTATGTTTATATATGGATAGCTTTAAGAATGTCTATAAAGTAGTGTGCATAAAAAAAAACGAAAAAAAAAACAGTAATAAGCATTTAAAACTTATGCTCTGTTCCAGATAACTCAGATTAGAATATTTCCCACCTTAAAAATGGTAACATTAAAATTATTTAATAACATCAAAACATTTTGGGGTGGTTTCTCGGACAGGGATTATCTTAAACCAGTACTTTTAGCCAGGACAGTTTAATTAGGAAAAACTAGTTTTAACAAACATGCCTTGCTAAAAACATTAGTTGTGTGCATTTTGAGGCAAAACAAAGGGCCCTGATGTATTTTAATATGTTGTGCAAGTAGTTGTCAGTTTGGACAGCTCTTACATTTATTTTAGTCTAGGACTCTAATCCGTGTCCGGGAAACCGGCCCTTTATGTTTAGTCACATTTAAAGGGCACCGGTCCAGGCATTATTTCTGGGTTGAGGTGGTAAATATCCTAAATCTGGGTTGTCTGGATATGGAGCATTAATGTCTCACTTCCACCAATATGGATAAGTGATTTTTATGACATCATTCTGCACTGCAGCTGAGCAATCAAATGTTTTCTAGAATCTTAAATGCCCCAGTCTCACCCTGACTTGATTCAGTAGAAACTGTCAATGTGTCAAACAAAGCTGGGCATTTCAGTGGGTCTTTAAAAGAACAGACTTTTTAAATGCAAAATCAGTTTTATTAACCTATATGCTACATTAACTGTAAATCACTCTTTAAATACAAACAATTAAGTAGTGTTCAATAAAACTGCCTTGGGAATAATACAATACTAACAAAGTAAAAAAAAGTAATTTAATACCACAGAGCCTAAACTATATATATGACGATATATATATCTGTAGTGTTTTTTAATGACTTGTAGATGATTGGTGAACACACATGCATACAATAGTAATATAATAACTTGAACTTGCAAATAAAGCAAAATTATGTGTGTGCAGGTGCGTGTGTGCAATCACAAACATAAAGAACAGGGGATAGTGTAATATTTAAATACCGTATTAATGTGCATAAACTAAACTAAAACAAATGTGTCCAAAATAGCTGTTGCAAGGGCTTCGCAACCAATAACATTTACAAAACTTCCAAGTAAAATAGAAAAAGCAAAATGATGCACTTTTTTAATTGTTTAGCATCATTGGTGCTAAACCATTTCCTGTATCAACTGACCTCTTATGTTAATATCAGATTCTTACTTGTAGATTTACACATTTGGTATAAAAGTGCTTGAGGTCTGAATTTACTAATAAGTCACACGATTGTTTATTAACATTTTTACTCAAATGCTTCATATTTTTCTTCTTTGGTAACATCCTATGTATTGAAGCTTTCTTCATATGCAGGTGGAGGCTCTGGAAAGAGAAACAGAAACAATACAATTAATCTTTTACTACACTATTTTTACTATTATTTATGCATCTTCATCTTTAAAAACATTTAATATTAGTAGTATTATATTTACTGTATGCATTTTGCAGATGTTTAATTAAAAGCAACTTATGTATCATTTAAATTATACATTTTGTGTGGTACATTAGTATGTGTGGTGCCTACAGGAACATCACTATTAAAATATCATTTACTCACTCATGTTGTTACAAACCTGTATAAATGTCTTTGTTCTGATATACAAAAAGGAAGATATTTTGAGGAATGTTTGTAACCAAACTGATCAAAGGCCCACTTGAAATCCATATTATACTTTTTCCTACTATGGAAGTCGATGGGGCCTCATATTGGTTTGGTAACGAACACTCCTCAAAATATCTTCATCCCTTTAATATTAAAAAAGCCAATATATCACCATCACATTGTTACCATGTATTTTATATTTTTATATACCTTGTGGATACGGTGAGCTCCTATAGTCTGGAGGCTGGATCAGTGTCGAGGAGGCCGACAGAGTTTGACTCCTTTCTCTGTTTTGAGGGGCCACTGACGCATTGCTGGCGTTTTGGCTTTGTCCGAAGCTGAGTCCAGGAGCATAGCTGAATGCATTTGGTGACACTGCAGTCTGGCCTGACTGTGGCTGTGGAGTCCTTGGTATTTCCAAGTTGTAGTCAGCTGCACCTGGGAGTTGCGGGTACAGCTCTGCTGGTGGAGCAGTTGGAGGCACGTAGGAGCTACGAGGCCTGGGTTTGGGTTTAGGGTTTGTGCGAGGGGGCAAGCTGGGAGCGGCGGAGTCAGTGGTAACTGGAGTTGGAGTAGGAGAAGGGGCGGGGGCGTTGTTGGAGCGTGGGACTGGCTTTGGTGGAACAGACCTGGAGGGGCGAGCCAGTGTGGGATCCACTGCAATGTTTCCAATGTAAATGGGCAAAGTTAACGACACCTCTGGGTATTTCAAATAGACCTGGAAAATTACGAATGTACAAATAAGGTTCAGTGAGAGTAAGAAAGCAGGAAATACCACAAATGCAGCTTGCATCTCTGTTAAAAATGCATCTTTCTGATATACATGCTCCCATTCACTTAAATACAACGGGATAGTATATGAAATTGATCACAAGATCATTTACAGGAAAGAAAACAGTAACACTTAAAAAATGAACCTTAGGAACATTCTGCTATGCCCAGATTATTAAAACATCCTATAATGTGTGTAATATTTAATTCACCTGGATGTAGTAGCTCATTTCAATGAGGTTTCCACCAGTTATAGAGGACAGGGGGAGACTGGGTACAATGATCTGCTCCTTCCATTCTCCTTTATGTCCACCCTTAACTCCAGGTCCTTCAACCTCCGCTACTGCCCGCACATCAAGTGTGGGCTTCTTGGTGTTATACGTTACTTTCTGAAATCAAAGTGTGATCAACAGCAGGTAATGCATCATGATATTACTACTACTTATAGTTTTCACACTCATTTTAACTTTGTATGAGTGGTAAATGAGTGCTATGAATCACAATTAAAATACTGTATAATTGAGTAAAAATTGAGTATTTTCCTAAACCAGATTTTTGCAATCTAGGACTGCACAACACAACACATGCATACACTGTCAGAAAAAAAATTAATGGCCATAAATGCTCACAAGCTTTAACTAGGACAGGACCCTTCAAAAAGTCATAATACAGTTTGAACCATTTATATACAAACATGTATACATTTGGTACCAAAATGTATCTTTGAGGTACTAATAAAAACTCTTTAAGGTGTACATTTTGAGCTAAAAACCAGGGGCCCGTTTCAATAATGAGGTTCAACCAACTCTGAGTTTAAACTTGAACTCTAAGTTGACTTAATCTGAGATAGGAAACTCTGAGTTTTCGGTTACAGAACAGCTGATTTGAGTTAGTTCAATCGACTCTGAGTATGTTGACTCTGGCTGTGTTTACATTTTGCATTAACATGCGATCTCAGTGATCCGTTCACGCAGATCCGATCATCCGTATATCAGGACACGGCGCGTTTACATTTGTCACATAAATGTGGTTTCTGTATCTGGATGTGTGATCGGATCCCGTTCGGGGAGACGCGCGCTGGGTGGATAGCTGTCAATCAAAATGGGTACAGCTGTCTTTAGCCACATGATTTAGGGTTTTCGCGCTAACCGCAATCCCGTATTGTACAGTGCTACTGAGAAGCCAACAACAGAGAATAACTAGCAACCCCAACAACCGTGATGTTCACATTTTAAGCGTTATATTTTTTAGCTTTAAAAGCCTTATAGCGTCCGCACCGCGGATGAATGTTCTGTTTAACTTTACCTGAACTTGACTTTCACCCGCATGCTTTAAATCAACAACAAAATCCGTGTGAAACATGACCGACTCCACTGTTTTATTCTGCCTTAATAACGTGCTTTTGGCTCTGCCTGAACTTATATGTATATTTCTATTTTAACCATAAACTGTTGTTAGTTATGTTTCCTGGTAATAATATGATTTAATTAAAAGAGCTAACAATTTACTGTTCATAGTGCGTAAGAAGTAATGTAATTTACAAACACATATAAGTAACCTTGCATAAAACCAACACTGACTAAATGTATTTGGTTAATGTTATTAGTGTTTGTACGTGTTTTAAAGTAACTTAAAATGTGTTAAATGAGACAGAAACAGCCGATTGACCAGAAAGAAGCGCAACATTCACATTGATTTGTCGCCATGGAAACTCAAACATTATAACGACGATCCTGAATTCTGCCATTAAATATTAAATCTCACTATGAATAGTTGTAACATATAACATATACCTGAATAACTTAAATACAGTTAGCAGTGTTAAAATGCTTTGTATATCGATTTATTAAGATACTTTTAAGCGTAGCTAGCATTGCTCCACAAATATGAATTTATGCGTCTCTCACCTGCGCTCCATGACCTAACGTCCTTTATTTTTGACAGCTGTCAGTGAGAGGAGATGATAGTGGGCGGGGTTTTGTGTGACGTTGACCTGTGAATCCATACGATGGCTGGATTGCGGTTACATTACACTGAGATCCGATCACAATGCGTCCTCGACTACCTCTGCATCAGGACACACAGATCGGATAACATTCCGAACACAAACGCGTTTACACTTGTCTTTTCAATGTGTATGTGGACAACATCCGGATACAGGTCGCATGTTAATGCCAAGTGTAAACGCAGCCTCTGAGTTAAAGGCGTGCACAGCCACAATGAAAAGCCATCATCAATGGATCTCAGATATTACGATTTACCATGGCAACCGCACGTGACAAAGATGTCTTAATCCTTTTTACTACTAAAACTGAAAGTGTTGCTGCAAGTGTACAGCACCTACGAGCATATATTTTAAAGAAAAAAAATTGTTGGAAATTGCTATTCTAGTAAATGTGTACATTTAATTTTTCATCACGGTCAAAATATCAGAAGTACATAAACTAAGGACTGTACGTTATTATTTCCATTTTCATGCAGATGTAATCCCATGGACTAAAAGATGACAGCAGCTCAGCTAAAAATGAAATTAGGCATAATACTTGGGCATAAAAAGGCTACAAACTGTACAAATGTTTGTCATGAATAAAACAGAATATACACCAAGCCGGTATTCGAACTCATGTCGTCAACGTTACGTCTGCCCAAACCACGGCGCACAGCACTACCCACTAGACCAGCGATAATGATGAGTAGATTCACAAGAAATGTAAAGGCAGCTGTTCAGATGTAAGAGTACGGCCACAAAGACTGATATTAGTCATGTAAGGATATTTATATATCTAAATGACTGCAAAGAAAAATAATACCGCTCACATAAATGCAAATGCATATGACAAAAATTCACTCCGGGTCTCAAAATCTTCTCGCAAAATAAATTTAACTTCCTACAAATAAATGCAGCATCATCATTTACAGGATTTTCTGTAAAAGCACTTGCAATTTTAGTCACTTAGACGGTCTCTGCACTTAAATATATCAAATTAGCTTTACAAGTCATTTCAATATACTGTTTAATTTTTTTGTTTAAATTTAAGTGTAATTTATAAAATATATAAAGCACTAAGGTAAAATGATTTGCACTGGCAATTTGATTCTAAATTAAATACAGCTAAAAAAAAATATTTTACAGTGTATGTAATAAAAATGTGCGCAATGAATGAATGTACTAAAGCAACTAACAAGATTAAACACCGCTACTCCTGCAAAAATGGGGAGGAGACTGCCATAAACTCTGAGTTTACAGAATAAAACCTACTCCCGACCAGGTTAGGTTCAGAGAGTATGTTACTCCGGACTCTGAGTATCGGTTACCTCTCCTTCTGAAACAGGCTTGATTTACCCCGCTGTCTCAGATTTAACCTACCTCTCATTTTGAAATGGAAAAGTCAGAGTTTCCCTTATTTCAGGGTTAACATACTCAGAGTTTTCACTTAACCACCTTTCTGAAACGGGCCCCTGGTAGGACCATTTTTTGGCCGTTTTACTGACAGTGTAGTTTATTTTCTTACCTGCATTAGACTGGCAACCACATGACCTGTGGACTTCTCCGATTTATTTTCAATCTCAGCAGAAACTTTGATGATCTGTCCAGCGACATATCCCCGCAAATCACTCTTGGCTTTCAGCACCACTGTCCCATTTTTCACCAGCATGTATGAGAAATTTTTGGTAACAGAAGATGAGCTCGGTTCCTGCATAAAGCAAACATCAACAACTTGTTAGGGATAACAGCCAAGAATATATACAGAATATAGGAGAGTTGGTGAATTCAGAGTTTTTGTTATGTTTATGTTATGGTTTCCCTTTACTCCCAAAGAATGTAGCATACTTACATGTATATGAGGTACTTCATTGAGGTTGATGCTGTTCGAAATGCTGAAGGGTTTCTCTACCTTGTAGTCCTTTGCGAAACGAGGAGTGTCAATGAAAGCCCTAACTCTGTATTTAATCTGTCCATAGGGCCCTTCAAATGATGTTGGGGCAGTGGCTGTAAAAGAATGAGAGTGTTTATCTTTTCTATTATAGTAAATAATAAATCAGTGTCAGATAAGCACAATGTTAACATTTAGTGCATATTTGTTTTAGAGAATGATACCGGCCAATGATAAGGCACATGTGTCTTTAAGGGTGGTATTATATATTTAGAGAGCAAACATCTCAAATGTAAGAGGAAGAGCAGATATAGGTTTCAAAAAGCAGCTGGGCCGCTATAGACAATAGGAACAGCTGTAGTTTCACTAGAATGACTTTTACTTTATAAAACATCTTCCTTTATTATGGAAACACCTCTTCCTGCTCAACTGGTCAATATTTATCATAAGGTAAGCTTTGTTTAGATCATAGACACACATTTGTCCATCTAGGGTAAATTCACAATTCTTAGTTTTTAAGAAAATCTTATGTTAAAATAGTTAAAGTCACAATGAACCTGATTGTCTTATTTTTCCCATTGTGACGTATATCTGAGTGAAACAGCGTCTGAAATGAAAATTAAAGGTAGGGCAGGACTTGAAATCTTCTATTGAGAATTAATTAGATCATTGGGTCATATTGATATTTGCTAATTGCTGCTGCAATGTTTTCCTGGGCCTCGCCCACCCGCCATAATTTGTGACTGGAAGAGAGATTGTTTTTAAATAAAGATTATGAGTTATGAGATTATGAATTAAAAAAAAATAATAATAATGAAGCTCATAGATAAGTAAATAATAAAAAACACAATACCCCCCTAATTTTTTTATTTCAATTTCATTTTATCTTTAAATTGAACAATACGGAAATATGAGATCTTAATATCTACCTAAAGTTTTATACACAACACCATTAGGAAAAGACATCGTGTTTAATATCTAAATGCCACTCTGTCACCATGGATAAAGGTAAATAGTGGATAACAGTCACATGCCTTTAAGGAATGCAGGGCAACAAGTGCATCCAATGTCATAAAAGTGCAGACTCACCTGGTAAGAGAAACTTGAAGGGAAAACTGTGCTCGCCCTCTTTCAGGGTGCCTGGGAAACAGATGGGGGAGATTTTATTGAAACAAGCGGCATGTGAGAGCACTGATGTGTGAGAGAGACTTTAACGCCTGAGCACCTTTGTCAGCGATGGAGATCGAGCTGCTGAAATACTGCTCCTCCTCCATCCAGTCTGTGTCCTGTGCTTTACTGGTTACACCACAGAAGCCTTGGCAGTTCACTTTAATTGCTGTTTGAGAGAATAATTAAAACATTTCATGATCCAGAAAAAAGACACATTCAGTAGAATTTCATACATCAACAAGAAACATTTACATTGCCTAGAGCAGACAAAATCTTCCTTTAGTGGAAAATGCACTTAATTTGACTTCATGATACTCTTGAACAGCAGGACGTTGCATTAACACGTTCACGTAACCATGGTAACAGTCAAAACACATTATCGAGTCAACAGAGGAGGTCTAGAAACGGTTACACTCTTAAAAAGAAAGGTCCTTTCTTCATAATGCCATAGAAGAACCATTTTTGGCTTACAGGTTCCATATAGACCTTTAAAGCTTCTGTTTTTCGTGATCTCATTTTTCAAACTTTAGTTGGTGTGTAAGGTTGCTGTTAGAGCATAAATAATGCATGCAAAACTATTAAGCCCAAAGTTCAATAAAAAGCTATATATTTTCTTTAAAGGTCCCATTTTTCTTGTGTTTGTGAAGCTATGATTGTGTTTATGGTGCGCAATAAAACATGTGTTCAGGTTTAGTGTTTGAAAAAATTTTGTATTTGTAGGAGCCATTTGTTTGTGTTTATTTAACCTAATTTTAGTTTTATTATTTAACTTTCATTAAATTGTATTTCTTTATTTCAATGTATTTATATTTAACTTAATTATCTGTGCTGATTTCAATTTGTGCTCCCCTGTAGGTAAAACGTTACCAAGTCAACAGGTGATGAAAGGTGAATTCTGTTAAAGAAAATATATCGCCTGGCAGTGAACTTTGAGCTTTATCATTTTGCAGGTATTATTTATGGTCTAACAGCAACATTACACACTAACTAAAGTTTGAAAAATGGTTAAAAAAAAACGGGACCCTTTAACAGAATTCGCTTTTTAAGGACTACAAAGGCTGGATTGCAGCCTTCTACTTCCCAGATATATGACATCAATATTCTGAGTTTTTTGACTAACCTCAAAGCTTTGAAAACACAGGAAAAACAAGACCTTTAACATCCAAAGAAATCTTTTTATTATTTTTTTTTTTTTTAAAGGTTCTTTGTAGTAACAAAGGTTCTTCAGCTTTCGAAAAGGTAAGAAAGAAAATGTTCTTCTAAAAACCTCTGACTGAATGTTTTTTTTGAGGAAACAAAAATGGTTCCTCTATACCAGTGCTTCCCAATCCTGGTCCTCGAGGCCACCCCCTTCCCAGAAAGTTTTAGATGTGTTTTTAAAGGAGACTGATAAGTTGAATACGGTGCATTAAATAAGGATACATCTAAAACTTTCTGGCAAGGTGGACCAGGATTGGGAAGCACTGCTCTATACTATGAAGAACCTTATAAGCAAGAGTATCCTTGCGTCACAAGTTGAATTGAAGATACCAAATTGCACCTCCCCCAACCTGTGGATGGATTAACTTGTGTGGATCTACTTATGTATGGATCAAACAGTTCTCGCCATGTATATTGCCATAGATGCTGGAATGGCGTGAAGAATAGAGAAAGAAAGAAAGAGTGCAAGTATGATGCTTTGGTGGACTATTCCCAGCATTAAGGTTACAGAAGTTTTTTTTTACTTCTAAACTGTTTTAATATTATGCTATGAGATGCATGTAGTTATATTAGTCTCAACTTATCATTTTTTTAAAGCCTAGTTTTTCTAGTTCTTTTTGTTTACCTTCCTCTCTCCCTCTCAGCAGAGATGTTACCACAGATACATAATCAACCATGGGAAATATGTCTGAAGAGACTCCACTATGAAACTGGGTGAACGACAACAAACTACTTTATATTGTTTTGTAACTATTACATCTTTCCAAACCAGAAAAGCATCAGCTAATGATCAATACAGTATCTAAGAGGAAAATAGCTCAAACAATAGGTGAGCATTTACAAATAGTGTTCATAGGATAAGTCATTCAAAAGAAAGTCTAAAAATTGTTCAGAATCATTATTGTTTTTACACAAAAGAAAACAAATACTGCTGACTGATTCATTTCTGGTTTATGCTGTAATGGTGACCGTGTATGTTTGTTCTTCATGTTTTCTTGACCGAGAATGCTGTCCAACCTGTTTAGTGAGTATTCTTCATCACCGCCCAATCCTATGAGCTCAAGGAATAAGATAACCCCAACCACCCGACTTCCTTTCTCCGTCTGTCATATTCTGCTAGGTTTTTAACAACAGATTAACCTGACTGTCTTCTGACTCATTTAATTATCATCACGTTTGCCAGGCCCACTCTCAAGTGTGAGCCAAAACAATACACTTTTAACTGTACCGCCCTGTTTACATTGTCTGTTGGTTATTAAATACAATGTCAACCTATGCCCTTATATTTATATATGTATAAAACAAAAAACCTTTCTGCATGACCTCTTAGACACGGCCCAAACCACAGGCCCGACAATATATCTATTGTCTGTGTTAACGGCATAGATTCTAGATAGTTTTATACTGCTGTGTACAGGTACTAATAAATTACCATAATGACCATATACAACTGGAATGTGATCATAAAGTATATCAGTAGAGTTGAATATGATGTGGTGAGAGTTCTTGTATGTATTTATTTATGTATACAGTAGAGACACTTTAACAGATATAAAATACTGATAAAATGTATAGATTGAATCCATATCGTTTTGGATAAAACAAAAGCATCTGCCAAATGCACACATAACGTATAAGTATGTGTTTTCCCTGGGTTCGAATCCATAACTTTTGTTCAACCTGAGCTAAAGGAACACAAACTTTTTTTTGCTTTTAAAGCGTAACATCCGCAGCTGCAACTGTACATAATCTAGCATTGTTTGTGTCAGTGGAGACCTGAACATCTGATGTCAAAAGACCTTAATTGTGACCATATGTGTTGTATAGAAAGCAAGAGACAGGTGTATCGACAGGTGGTTGGTAAGCATATACAATGCCTTTATTTCCGTTGCATACAGTATAATTAGTACTGTAACAAACTATGCAGTGCAGGTGGAGATTTAGAAGTAGTTTACTTTGACAGGTTAACGGATGTTTTAAAGGCACAATAGTATGATTGATTCAAACGCACTGCTGAGAAAGTTAAAGGCATAAAATGCAAATGAGACAGAAAAACAATAAACGTCACCGTGGCGCAACAGCCATGTTTTCACACACTGGTTTAGGCCCCAGTACCGAACTTTAAAGGGTCTTCAGATTAGAGGTTTCAGCTACTGTTTAAAAACAATGAACAAAACAAACAAACAAAACTACGAGTTTGGCTGACACGGTAGTTGATATAGTTTAACCTACAACTATATTTACGCATTTTTGTCAATGTGGAATAGAAACGTTATTATAAAAATCTCTACTTTTTTAGGTTATTTGGATAAAAAGCATTCGTTGTTCAAATCTGTTAAAAACCCACACCGAGTTTCGCTCTACGCACAAAAGTCTTCAATACGCGAGAACAACAAGCCGTGCGTTGCGCTTCATTACGTTTGAACAAACAATACAATTTCAGTCTGTTACAGTAATAACATTGTCCCATAATTATTTTTACAAAACTATAAAAACCAGAAACAATCAGCACTAGAAAAACAACAACATGGGTGACCGCCCGTTGTGTGCGATAGCGATACTTGTATTAGTTTATAGGCTTACCTTTACATAGTATCGATTGGGCTAATGAGATTTTCAGAGTTCCTGAGATTGATTCTCCGGGATTATAAACCGTTTTGTTGTTATTAAGAGTTAACTCGAATTCCTGAAGCTTCCCCATTTTAGTTTCTATCCACCGTGGACAGGTGGCAGAGCGAAACTGATGGACGAGGAAAGGAAATGTTTTACCTGAGCCCGACGTCACTCACCTTCCATTGTGACGTCAGGCACGTTTGAACCTGCGAGTGAACGTGCGTTTTATCTTATGTCATGTTATATGTTATGCAACAACATTGACAGATTTCATAGATTACAAATAATCTTTACAATGTGTCTAAAAGTGTGTTTCAGTTGATTTTGACCAGGGTTTCCCAAACTGGAGATAGCGAACCCCTGGTGGTTCGCGAGGGAACTGCATGGTGTTCTTCAGTTGATGAAAAACTAATAAAGGTGCCAAAGAATGCATTGAAATTACATGTTAAATTGTTCTTTGATATTTACATAGAAGGTATGTAACTTTATTAAGTGCAAAAATTATCCAGAAACATTTTTACATGTCCATTTTTTTGTCCTTTGAATAAAATTATCTATTTTTGCCATATTTAGAAGGGTCATGAATAATAATGTTGAGCTCTGCTCTGAGGCTCATGCCAATAGCTCACACTAGTAAACAGACCGTATATGTTTGAGCCTGTATCAGATATAAATACATATTTTGAGGAACAACTAATTGTTTGGAGATTGTTAATGGACGTTTCTGAGTGGTTTGTGTTTTTTTCAGTATGGACCTGCAAAACGTAACTGTAGTAAAACTTTAGCCTAAATGCTAGCATATAGCATTAATTAGCATATAGCTCTAACGTAGCAGTCACAACTTTATTTTTAGCATTTTAACAACTTGTAATTTATTGAATGTGTAATTTAATGTTGGTGGCGTGGCTTACATCTCGGCTGTGATGTCATAGTCTGTGTTATGTTGAGATTGGCCTGTTTTCCAGCAGTCTTTTGCATGCACAAGGAAACAAATGCGTTTGAGGCTCACAATATGTCATTACCATGTACAGAGATCTTATTATTCATCAATGTCTAGGTAAATACATTATTTACATATATTATTTGTTTAATCTGTACTTCAAAAACTGAGAACTCATGCAAATTATTTTATATGTTTTATGTACCAATAAAAGAAAATGATTAGATGATTCGAAGGTCCAATAATAACAGGTAATAATAAGTTCCAAGTACTAATAACTATGTAAAATACTACTGATAAAAACTTTAGAATGGATGAAAAATAAAAGTTTTTATTAAACATGCAAAAGGTCACGTTCTTCCTGATCCCATTTTTTAAGCCCTAGTTAGTGTGTACTGTTGCTATAATAGCATAAATAATACCTGTAAAATGATCAAGCTTGAAGTTCACTACCAGGCGATATTTTCTTTTGAATTCCCCTTTCAAAGCCTACAGCCAGGGCCGCTTTAACCTAATGTGAGGCCCCGGGGCTAAGAGGTTTTGTAAGCCCCCATCCCCTCGATTTATAGTCAAATTTTTTTTAAAGTGTAATATCACAAAATGCATTAGTTTCTTTCGATACATACAACAGTGAGTTTTCCCTCTTTGACCCAGAAAACACCATAATATTGTTATTAACATATCACTGAACCCACTTGAGCATAAACACAAGACACTTTATTTAACAACCACACACAGCAACTTGTGGTGATAATAAAACCAAAATGTGTGAAACTTTATATGTTTATAAGCTTTATGTTTATATAGTTTTTGGAATATACAAATTTGCAGAAAATTACCACTCACTAACTAAATGCTCAGTTTTAAAAATATAATAAGTTAAAGCTAGTTTAAAGTGAAAATGCATTAATGATAACAAAAGATAAGTCTCTATAGATAAGTCTTTCGCGCGCGAAAGAGAGAGACCTGCACCTCACTAGTGCTTATTATGAAATTTCAGAAATTACTCTTTCATTTGTTGGTGGATTATTTCCCGTTTCTCTGTCACACTCAGTCTAACATGCAGGAATGTCAAGTTGACAACGCACACTTAATTACATTACGCGGAATTGAAAAATCTGTTACGTCTGACATTTTATTTCACGGTAAGCTACCATGGACAAATCAGCAGCCATGTAACGTGCAGTTAGAGTGATTGACAGAAAACCTGACAAGTTACAAAACAATATGACCTTTTCAGCTAATCATGAACGTGAACATGGGAGGCCCCTGAACTTGGGAGGCCCCTGGGCTTCAGCCCAGGAAAGCCAGTGCATTAAGGCGGCCTTCCCTACAGCTATCGGCTGGTTTGGACTACAGTCCTCTACTTCTACTTGCTTTAATGACGTCAGTAGATACGTTTTTTGACTAGCCTCCAGCCACAGTAATACTTCAGTCGCCAGCTAAGCTAACGGCAAGCTAAGCTGCTATCGAATCACAACACGCTAAACAAACTACACAATCAGAACTCGATACGTATTTCTGAAGGAGGGACTTCATAGAACAAGGAAGACATCAGCCTGTTTTTAGGACAGTGAAAACAGCGCTATACAAATAAGTAAATTGTGTGAAAAATACCAAGTTTTTTTACATGTGAAACATGAACATATTGCGCACTGTAAACACAATCAAAGCTTCAAAAACACCATAAGAATGGGACCTTTAAAATCTTAGGGGCTAGGCTACTTCAAGTAAATGAATTAGGTCAATGGGGTTCGGCTGATAAAAAGTTTGAAAGACCCTGATTTAGAAATTTTGAAATCTGAATTTTTTTATCAGCAGGCCTATAGACCATTTCAAAAGATGTAAACAACACTGGTTCAGAAACACTTCCTGTTTCAGTTTGTGATTGTTTTTTATTTTATTTTACATATATCATTATCTTTAAAGTCACAATGAAATTGAAATGAAAAACTATATATATATTTTTAATATTGTGGTATTATTAACAAATGACTTATCTGTGAGCTTCATTATTTTAAAAAAATTTGTGTGTGCTCATGATCTTTAATCAAAAATGCAAATCTCATCCCCTCCTCAAAACGATCTCTCTTCACTTCCGGTCAAAAGTATGGCAGGTGGGCGGGGTCCGGGAGAAGATCGCAGCGATTAGCAATTAGCAACACGACCCAACTTCAAACGATCCAATCAGATCTCGATGGACAAATTCAAATCCAGCCCTGCCTTATTTCATCTCAAAAGCCGTTTCATTCGGATATACGTCACCACGGGGAAAATAAGGCAATCGCTACTTCCGTTTCATGGCGACTTTAAGGTGTTTCTTTGACTTTTTGGTTCAGTTCTATGTTCTGTTGGTTGTATTTTATCCCAACGTTTATCTAGTGTTAAAAAACTGGAACAGGAAGTGTTTCTGGACCAGTGTTGTTTACATCTTTTGAAATGGTCTATATTAAAGCTTGTTAGCAGATTCTTGCTTGCTCACCTAAATACATTAAAGGCCAGAGTATAACAAATTAGTGGTGTAAAATTCACAATATTGTCAAAAATAATAAGGAATTTTACTATAATATTTGGTAATAATTTAGTAATAATAACAAAACTTCATATTTTTATTTCTATTCTATATAATTGTATTGTATTCTGTGGGGAGAGTTGTATGTGACCAGTTAAACTAATTGTAGTTTTGCAGTACTTCAAATGCTTGACAAGAAGCAAATCAAAGTTTACATTTACTAAGATACTGTGGGGCGGTTTCCCGGACAGGGATTAGACTATAGACTAAAATAAATGTAAGAGCGGTTCAAACTGAAAAAAACCTGCAATGACATATCTTAAAATTCTTCAGTGCCCTTTGTTTTGCCTCAAAATTCACGCCAGTAATGTTTTTAGTAAAGCATGTTTGTTAAAACTAGTTATATTTCCTAATTAAACTAAGGCCTAGTCCTGGCTTAAGCTAATCCCTGTCCGGGAAACCACCCCTGTATGAATGGCGTTTCTGTTTAAACTTTGGCTTAATGTCTCTGATTCACTTTTGTTATTAACTTTCTGTCTGATCCCTATTGTCCTAAGAGATCTCCTAAATGCTTTAATGAAATCACGTGAGCCAAAAAAGTAGATCAGAGGGTCTAAGCAACAGTTGATTCCTGCTAATATATAACACACGTAATATGCTGTTTGCAATCGCAACAGATGTCTGCATTTCCCAGGGTAATACTTTTTCACAACTACTGCTATGGTCCGAACCACATTTAGAGGAAGAAAGCAAAGTCCAAATATGACCAAACAGGTGCCTATCATCTTCATTGATTTGGCTTTGACGGACTGGCCCTGAGTAGACTGAATGTTAATACGGGACACTGAGCTGGCCAGACGACTGTAGCAAAACACAGTCACAGATAAGGGTAAAATACACCCGAAGATAAAAATCACAAAATTAATAATAAAGTATGAGTCTGTTAACTTTGTCTGATGAATGCTCAGACACTGCATATGGTTGTCCTCATTGGTCACCGGAAGTAGCCATCCGTAAATGCCGCCATTTATGATCAGAAAACACCAAATCCCACCACAAAGTTTCTTCACAAACATCTTTTTTTTCATAAGTGATGAGCGATTAAAGTGCACCACAGTCACGTAGCGATGAATGCTAATAAGGGTGAGAAAGAGGATGCTGCCATTGAAGTGTACAAACAGGGCGGCGATCTTCAGCTGGCATAAAAATTTTCCAAAAATCCAGTCGCTATCCATGGCAAAGTATACTGCCATTAGAGGGGTGAGGGGAGTGATGATGGCATCAGATAGAGCCAAATTGAACTGCAAAACAGCTCCAGAGTTCCACTTGCGAATGCGACAGGTGAAAACCCACAGGCTGAAGCCATTGAGCAGAAGTCCCAACAGATAAACCAGACAGAGGATTACAGCAAGAGAAATGTGCTCAGGCTCAGGAGAACATTTGTGTTCATGACTTGTGTTGCTGCTGTTCAAGGTCACTGAACTGGGTAAATGTGAGGTGTTCATCTTGAATTCAACTGGTTAGGAGGACAAATAAACATGAAATTAGATCCAGATAAGCAGAACCATAACAGTTTATAATGGTTTTCTGTTGGTTTCCATCTGCCATGTAACGTCACACCAACCGAACCCCACCCATTACCAGTAGACCCACATAGAGAAACCACTGTTATGTCAGTAGAGAGTTTCGTACACAAGATAAGCTGAGCAAAAAACAGATAATAATCTGGAAGAAAATAAAACCACACAAAACAGACCAAATACGTGTAACAAAATTTAAATTTGCATATTCTCAAAATGGCTTCTTGTAAGGTGCTAAAACTGTGGTCTATATTATGCTGTTAGTGCTTAAATATATTAATAATGAACATTAACCTAAACCATTAGTTCTCAAACTGGAGGCTGGGGCCTAACCAACAGCACTACTTTGTATAATTTAATGTTTTGTTTAATTAAAATGTTAACTTTGAGAACTGTTTTTTGTCAAAACTTTTGGGGGGGCGCAAAGGAATGCACCGTACACAAGGGGGGCCGCACGCTGAAAAGGTTTGAGAACCACTGACCTATACAATGTAAAAAGTATTGATTAAAACATTACTTCAAACGCCTGAAGTTTTTTCAGCTTAAATTTTCTCACTTTAAGTGAAAGATTTAATTTGAAAAATGTTTAAATATTTTAGGTTTACAAACTTTGAAAAATGTCAAATGAACCAATTAAAGTTTTTAAGTCATATTATAGAATTTGTTTAATGAATATTATAAAAACAATGTGTAAATTGTTCATTGAAATAAATAGTTTCATCCAATGTGAGAAAGTAAGAAACTATGTCTGCACAAGACTCTTACAATAATGATGCTCTTCTTTCTGTGGTTCGATTAAAAATTCGAGAGCGTATTCATGGACATTTAAATCTGAGACTAAAATGCATTAGTAAAATATAAGAAACTTTTTTTAAAGAAAAGCAAAGCACTTACCAGATCATGCAACACTCACCTCAAAACTCATTTGGAAATCGTGCTAACTGATACAGTATGCGGAGATACTCAATAACTTTCACACTCTCAGATATCAGTGTATGCATCACAGAGGAACTAAAACAGGATGTCCTTTTAGTCAGCAGTCAACTCTACATATTAACACTATACTGTTTCTGTTTTCCAGTTGTAAAACATTGCACAATTGATTCATTGATTCAGTAAAGGACCAAAATACTTGTATATGTATTGGTTGAATGCAGTATACGTTGCTTTGGAGAAAACCATGTGGCAAATGCATAATTGCAAATGAAATCTTTTAAATAAGCTATTTCAGTAAGAATTTTTTTATATATGGCCTTAGTTGAAAAAACAATGTAAACAATGCATGTTCAGTTTTCTTTATCTAAATAGTATGTTGGTAGAGTATAAAGTATTCTGAATATCAGGCGGATCATATGACTCCCGGGTTGGTACCAAATATTATTTTGTCTTCGGTTCGCAATAAAAATGTTTAATTAGTACATTTGTTAAAATCAGAACTGAATCTGAAATAGGGATGCAAAAATAAATGCTTTAGATGCTCAGTCTATTATGAATATTCTTGACATTCAAGAATTTAATTTTCCAATCTGGAGGATGTGACATTTTTTATGCAAGCCACAAATTGCTGTGAAAGTCCATCAAAGTACGGGGGATGATCTGGATTTCCGCAAAACGGTGCTATGTCATATGACTTTCATATTTAGCTACAGCAACATCTTATAACTATATCGGATATAGTATAAAAATTATTATGAAATAAATACAAAATAAAAATAAAATAAATAAAAATGTTGTTTTAAACTTATGCTTGGGTAAAATAAAGATATACCCAACCATTGGGTTCAATTAACTTAGAAATTGTCCATATTTGACCCAACCAATTGTTAAAACAACACAGCATATGTTAATTTAAACCATTTACAATTGTGTTTTACCATCAAACAATGGCTTTAAACATAGCATAGCATTTTTTAGAGTGTACTTCAATATGCAATTTCATTATGTTTATAACTTATTTGATTTAGGTTTTGGTATTATAACATGTTCTTTATGGGTGGTAGGGTTCTGAAATGCTGACCTACCTACTTTACCCTATGTTGCTAATGTGTTTTGGGCATCATTACAAAGAAAAAAAATGGCCCATATCTTTATTGCTACTACAACTGGTGAAAAAATTTATATCATTACACAAAATATGCTGTTATATAACATAAATCATCACATTTCAGAACAATTAAGCCAGCAATCTGAGTCTTACAAACTGCATGTGATAATACAGTAGCTATTTACAAAGCATGCTGGAGCTGTTTAACCCCTTCAGACCCTGTTTCCACTGAAATGGACATCATGTTTTGTGGTTCAAACCAACAAAAATGCTGATCAACCAATCAACATAAGGCACACTGATTAAACAGGTCTGAAGGGGTAAAAGCTTGTTTTGTTTTTTGAGCCTTTTTTTATATAAAGCCGATTTGCAAAATGAATTAAATTCAAAATCAATTTAATAATGAAACTATCAATAAAAGCAAAGAATGTTACAAGTAAATAAACATTTTTTTTAGGTTACAACCATGACGTTTTTTACTTATGTTTAAAACTATCACAAAACAAGTGAAAACAGGAACCGCCATATCTGTAGATGCTTGGTCTTGTCTCAGTTTCTAATGTGGCTGTATCTTCCTTTATTGCAATTGTATCATTTCCTTTTTTTTAAACCAGCACAGTTGGAAAGTAAACAATTTTTAGCAGTTTTTGAGAGGATATAAATATCTTTGTGGTTATTTGTGGGTAATACCCAAAATCCAAACACTTTCCAGCATGCAAGGACAGCATGGCTTTTCAGAGATTTTTGAAGGTTGTATTACAATTCACTGATATTTTCTGGTTATCAATGATATAATTTGTTTTACAATTTCTGGCTTGGGAAAATGTACCTAAATCCCTCCAGCAGCAAAAATCCAAGACCGTAAAAGCAAGTGGGCTCATTACTGACAAAATTCAACCATAATTTAAAAATAAATTCATTCAGCAAATGAATAAGACCAAATTTTCTTAGCACAAGAATAGAAACTGAAAGTCGCTTGACCCACAAAATACTTTGAGAATGACCCTTATAAAAGAAAAATCATAGCCAGCACATTATTTTACACAGTTAAGTGTTCATGTCTTTATGGTGTTAGTAAATATCCACATAAAGATAGCTGCTCTTGGGCTTTAGACTAGCTTGCTACTCTATAGTTGCACAGGCGTTCAGTCTTTCTCACAGTGGGGTGGTGGGGGTAGAAGGTGTTGGGGGCACGGAAACAGGATGAAGGCCGAGATCCAGGGAGGGGGCTTCTTCTGGTTCTGGGGGACTTTTTTTGGATGCCTCAAGCTTCTCCTTTAAGAGGGTGTAAAGTTCCTTCACTGGATCACTGCTCTGTAATCACATAAATTATCATCTGGTTATGTTAAGTCACTGCATAAACCATGGGTCTAAAAACGTAAAATATATGTACAAAACTTTAAGTTGTGTACATGCGTGGCCGCATAGGCTTGAAGGCGTGCATTCAGCGTGCAACCAAAATAAAATATCTGAAGACTATAAATGTCCACTCAGGAAGCTGCAGTAGCGGCAGAAAAAGCATCATAAACAGGTAAACCGTATAGGCGTGTGTGTCTTTCTTTTAGAATGTTAATTTAGAATCTGTTGTCTCATCTATATTTCTGAACTTGGACGGCTGTTTCACGCTATTCAGATTTAAAGGGATAGTTCACCTTAAAATAAAAATTCTGTTATCATTTATTCATCCTCATGTTGTTCTAAACCTGTATGAATTTCTTTTTTCTGATGAACACAAAAGAAGACATTTTGAGGAATGATGGTAAACACACAGCAGATGGTGACCATTGACTTTCGTAGTAGGAATAAAAAAATATGATGGAATTTAATGGGTACTGTCAACTGTGTGCTCACTATCATTTATCAAAATATCTTCTTTTGTGTAAAGGGTGAACTATCCCTTTAAAGCACTAATTTAACAGGCAAATGACACAACACCGCATCTGCATTATAAACTTTGACAAAACAATTGCTCGCATTTAAAAATTAATGACACACGCGTCGTGAGGTGCTAGGTTGAAATCCGCCTTTCAAAAAGTTGCCCCAAAGATTCTACAAAGATTTCTCTGTAGAAAATAAACCTGCATTACTCAAACTTGTGACAATGATGATAAATGAAAAAGACTACAAACCTCTGAATTATAAAGTAGCACAGACTCTATCCCCACCAAAATAGACCATTCACCATGATCAGTCATCTTTATAAACTGAAAGCCCTTGTTCAGGTAAATGTGTAATTGTCCATTTGGGTGATTCTCGCGAAATTAAGACTTATGAGGTGTCATGAAACATTTTGATAAAAAAGGAAATGCTATCAAAATAAGAAGCATACAGTTCCAAACATCTCTTCATGTAATATTTTGCACATGATTTCAAATGACATCATACAAACCAATTTAGTTGTTTTTTCCATATTTAAGGGGAACAAATTTCATTACCGCAACATGTCCATGACTGGATTTGGGTTCTTTGACATGGAAATATTTATAATTAAAAAATCTAAAAAAAAAAGTGCATGTTATACTATAAACATTTACAGTAAAGAGACATGTGGTATTTGGTGATCATTGGTAAATGTAGAGACAATAATAAGGAATATAAATGTGTCCAAGACACATGAGATTTTCTCATCCTCCGCAACAATTTTCAATCATTGTTTAAGCCCTCAAGGAACTAACATTTTCATTTGTTGGAAGGGACATAATTGACTGTGACACACAAGATGGCTACCAGGTAAGCAGTTCTTATTTTTTTCTCTCCATATAAAAGTTGAAATTTTATTGGTCATAGTTCCTAGACAACTTTTTAGTTCTCATTACCGAAACATGAAGTTGTATATATATTGTAATATTGTATATGTATATTATTGTAAAATATATGTGCATATATATAATGTAATATCATGTTGCGGTAATGATAATTCATCTAAAAAATGTAAATAAGTCTATAAGATTTTTTTTAAATCCTCTAAAAATAATAGTTATAGTAAGTTTAGAGCTTAATCTTATATGTGCAAAAAAATGGCCTCAAGGGCTTTTCAAAAATTCTGTTGCTTGACACCTAAATCTGGATTTCGTAAGAATCACCCACTTCACAGTAAAACAAAAATGTATTACACTGCAAATACCTTAAAATAATATTTAAACTAAATCTACTTTAACAAAAAAATAAAAATATGCATGTACAACAACAGCATAATAGTGCTAATGTATTGTCTTAAGAGAGTATGGCTGTGTGACAAGATGGTTTGTTTCTATTTATAAAACAGTTCCAGTCATTGATTCTGATACTTCACTCCACTTTGCGTTGTACCTAATACGAAAAGGCATCCTCTCGTATACTGCTTACTTAAATATCTCACTTAATATGTTTTACACATTTAGTATTAGGGGGTCCCTGCTCCATGACTATCTCATCTAAGGGGTCCCCACCCTGAAATATTTTGAAGACCCCTGTCATAAACTGATCATCAGTGAATCAGTTCAGAGAGCTTGTCCATTATTAACACAAGTGTATTGATATCTGGAAGCATGAGGAGTAATTTTCAATGGCACCCCGCCTTTGAATATTACTCCTCATGCTTCCAGATATCAAATATGGTAATTATCAATTGTAGGTGAACTGTTGGTTTAACTTATATTATGTGTGACATTGTCAATACAAAAAAAAGGACATCACAATATTTCAGTAATCTCTGATGCATTATTTCCTTTAAAATACCTGTTTTGGTGGTTCAAGTGTTTTCATTAAAGTTTCAATGTAGGACGGCAGCACCTTCTGATGGAGGTGGTTCAACAAGCGAAGAGTGTGTCTGTGAACATTCTCCTTACTGCAAATGAAAACAGGTGACTCAAATTTACTGCAGTGAACTTAGCCATGGCATTAAACATGATTTTATGACATCAATTAAATTGTTTTTCATTTTTTATGCTTAAAGGGACACTATGCTAATTTTCCAGCTCCCTTAGAGGTAAACATTTGATTTTTACCGTTTTGGAATCCATTCAGCCGATTCATCTTCACTTGTGTTTAGCAAAACAAAGAAATGTATACAGGTTTGGAACAACCTGAGGATGACTTAATGACAATTTTTTTGTTTGACTATTTATCCCTTTAAGCAAGATAATACAGACCTTGAGAAAGAGGTGAGAAGGAAGTTATCAAAGACAGCAGCACAGAACTCCTCTGATCCAAATTCATCAGAGAGTAAAGTCAGATGGCCAGTGAGAAGATGAAGGAAGATGTCTCCAAATGCCATGTCATTATAGGTATCCACTGTAACAACAAAAACCCACCTTCAATGATTTTGGGAAGCTCTACCGTTGGTATTTATTTAGCTAATAAGAGCTGATAAAATCAGAATGAGAGGTTTCTTACCCAATGCAGGCAGAAGCCTCTGCAGAGCATTCTTATTCCTCAATTTAGCAATGTGAAGCACATAGTAAAGGCCTATCTCACACGCCACCCTGTTTTCCTGTAAATACCTGCACAACAGAGTAAGACTATTCACTTTAGACTCAAATATGTTCTTGATGTTGGGTTAAAAACTGGGGTGATGTGGTGCACCTGGAGAACGTATCAGGCAGGGTGTTGGGGTATATAAGAGAGGTCTTCTCCTCACTGGGAAGTTTCTGTTCCACAGTGAACATGTAGTCATCAACCACTATCGACATCATGGCAGGCAGAAAGCGTGTTACCACCTCCATATCCTAAAGTTGGAAAAGACAATTACTTTTACACATTTGGCAGAGGATTTTATCCAAAGCGACTTTTGTGCTGCTAAGACAAACAACAACTGCCTTGTGTATTGCATACATCCCATATTGTCAACAACAGCAAGAGCAGTATTTTTTAAAACATATATAAACACAATAGCAACATGTGTCTCATACGATCATATTCAAATAATATATTAAGTCTAATTTCTGCACAACAGAGATTTAGTGTCGCTAGTGGCACAAAAATGATGCAGAATATTGTAATCTTACCATTCGTGGCTCTTTGAACACCTGGCTGTCAATCATGTCCCAGGCGCCCTGACCGAGAGAAAGCATCCGCAGCAGCAAGAGGAGGTCAGGGCTGTCCTGTACATGAGCAGTTGACAAAAAGCAGAAATTAACCTTTTAAACTTTACAAATGGATCTCTGTGTCCAATGAAACCCTTTTCACTTGAGAAATAGCAGGAAACTGCAGGGTCTCTTAAACCTAAATAAAATTAAATCCTAATTTCAAATTTTTAAGAAATTTGTCTTTTTACTTCATTCTGCTCAAAAACGCACAAGATGTGTAAAGTGCCAAGAGAGTTCACATTAAATACTTACGATGTCTAAAGACATTTTGGTCCTGAAAATTAAATTTTATTTTTTTTTGTAAATATTTCCTGTATTTTCTGTTTCTGTATCTTAATAAATTAGATAAAAAAATAAATATGGATGGACATTAAAACTTCTAAAACAACAAGTCTGGTGGTGGTGGCCTAAGACTTTTGCACAGTACTGTAAATACATCACACAGTGATGTCACAGCATGAATATAAGGTAGTTCACAGTTTAAACTAGTTCTTACTCTGGGCAGGGCGTCCTGACTCAATAGCTCTTGAAGGTTCCTCACTGTGCTCAATACGAGCGTGTTGCAGGCAAATGGATCACAGAGAATCATAGAGAGGTCACTGAGAGCAAAAGTAAAACATGTCAGGCAGTGTTAAAGGTCACAGGAAGTAGAGTTGTGTGGGTTTATTGTATGTCATATCACCTTCTGTTTGTACAGAATAGATATATATAGATCTCATACCCTAACACTTGTTCCTGTCCTTTTTTCACCCCATCCAGGAAGCCTTGTAATTCTCGTGCCCTTTTAGCATCCACAAACTTTTCCCTGATGCAGGCATCCAAACACCAGGAAAACTACAGCAAGTATAAAACATAATTTTCACATATAAAATGAACGCTTTTCGAACAAAAATACAATGTAAATTTATTTTCTTAAGATATATAAACTTAAACTATATACAATTAACTATATAACGCTTTAATTATAGGCAGTGTGTAATTTTGCATTACATTTATATAAAATAACCAACTTAAGAGTCATTCTAATGAGAAAAGTATAGAAAATAGCGATCAAGTGAATTGCTGTTGTTAGGGGGCGTGCACACCAAAGCTTTTACACCCGTGGCTGGCGTATGTTTTCAATTATTTCCAATAGAAGCGCAGCGGTTTTTAAAAAAGCCAGCAGTTAGCGTATTTTCCGCAATGAAAGCCGGCGCTCGGCAGCTTTCCACGCCTCAGTGCAGAGCGCGAGAGAGATTAAACTTTGTGTGAAAAGCTCTGCTCAATAATGTCAGTTCTCACACGGCTGTCCAATCACAGCGGGGTAAACATCACAACAACCAAATGGTGCATCGTTCAACAACTGATAAACAAGGCTGAAGTATCACAGCAACCAAAGCAATCAGCTGAAGAAAAATAAAACAGCTGGCATTCGGCGTCCTCCACGCATTTTCAGCTGTGTTTAAAAGTTTTGGTGTGGACGAGCCCTTAAAAAATGTGGATCACTTTGGACTGTATCTCATCATCAATAAAAAATAATGATTTCATACCTTGTGACAGGGGTCGACCGAACAGATCTCGCTGATGTCCAGGTCATGTAGGGACATGAGCAGCTCGGCTCGCAGGGTGCAATAATGCACATTACGTGTGCGCAGGAACAGCGTCCGCAAGAACTGCAGCACCATATCATACAGCTTCACATTCTTCCCAATCATCTGAGTCAACTTCAGCACTACCTGGAGACAGACGGCATTGTTTCAAGGTGAATAAATAAGCACAAATTGTAAATAAATCCATCATGTGTGTATAATTTGGAACTTGTGTGCACTGATTAATGGGTCCAAATGCAGTTATCAAATGCAGCATGCTAGAGCATACACACTAAAACCAAGTATACTCTAGGCCTTTCAGTAACTTATGCTGTGTCCGAAACTGCCTACTTCATACTATATAGTACGCGAAATGCAGTACCCGGATGACCTACTACTTCCGGTTAGATTTTGCAGTGTGCATACAATGGTCACTTCACTATCCCATGATGCCCCTAGAGAGGAGTTATCCAACGAAGAAGAAGAGGCATGCCGCTGTTTTCGCGCTGGAATGACATGACGTGATGACGACGTATGTCACGTGATGTAGCAACATGGCGGATGTAGTACGTCCGAATCTCATTCATACTACCAGGATTCATACTATACAGTACCTACTGTTTTAACGGCATGTAAGTAGGTACTTCATCTTATTCAGTACCTACTATACAGTATGCGGTTTCGGACGCAGCCTTAGTGATTTAAAGGCACAATATGTAATTTCCGCCACTAGAGGTCGCTACCCAACAACAGTGTGGCTGGATAAAGCTGTGAAAGGAGTTGTAATTTTTACCCTTCTGCTTTTATTAGGAATCGATTTGATAGGACTTACAAATCATGTTGAACGATGACTTCATGAAATAAAGTTTATAAACGTTACATTATAATGTAAGCCCATAGTGTGGCTTGATAGAAGCAATGTTGTACAAGAATACTTGCACAGATTGATCGACATAGAGTATCAAGAGAGTGACGCAGCAGTACTGCTTTTGAATCACTCTCTCAATACTTTATTACACGCTGATTGGTCAGCGCAGTGCCATATGAAGTAAAACACACCTATCTTTTCTTTGGAGGCAAAAGCTGAAACCGAATATAACCCAGACATAACGCAATAGATAAGGAACCACCTTATGGACAGAGGTTAAAACTGCAACTGCTCTGAATTCAAACATTGTTGAAAACATGAGGGATAATGTAAGTACACATGAAAACAAAATATATAACACTTTGCTGGTACTTTTTGAAAATTTTAATGCAAGTATCGTACATATTGTGCCTTTAAAGGGATAGTTCACCCAAAAATGAAAATTCTTAAGTCTTAATTTACTCACCATCATGTTTTTTAGACCTGTATGAATTTCATTTTTCTGATGAACACAAAAAATGGCTGGTGGAAACCATTGACTTCCATAGTAGGAAAAACAAATACTATGGAAGTATTGTGATAAATGTTGATGAAGATATTTTAATAAAATATGGTAAGCACAGAGTTGACAATTTGACAGTTCCCATTGAATTCCATAGAATTTGTTTTCCTACTATGGAAGTCAATGGTTTTCAACAGCTGTGTGCTAACTATCATTTATCAAAATATCTTTAGGGATGCACTGATACCACTTTTTTGGAATACGAGTACGAGTACTTGCATTTCAGTACTTGCCGATACCGAGTACTTAATAAAAAAAAACATGATTTAAATTTACAGGTAACAGTTTTAGTCATAAAATTTAACAAAAAAACAAAGGACTAGTTTTCCAGTTTGTTGTAAACTCTGCCTCTTTGGACAACACAAGAGGCATTAACCCCTTACACGCCGCTCAAAAGATAGACATTTCTCAGACCGTGGTATCGATTCCAGGTATCAGGGGACTTTTAACGAGTACTTTAGAAAATTTGGTATCGAGGCCGATACCCGATACCAGTATCGGTATATCCCTAAATATCTTCTTTTGGGTTCATTAGAAAAAAGTAATTCAGGTCCTACACAATATAAGGGTGAGTAAACTATAAGATCTGGGTTGCCAAGTCCGGTTTTTTGGGCTACTTTAATACTGTTGCCATGGGTTGTTTTTCAAGTCCATGGGTTAAAGCGACCCTAATAATGTGATGCTTAGCCTGGAAATGAAACACGGATTTTACCTATGGAACATGATTTTTACAGGAGAACCCCCCTCGAAACGCAATTGGTCGAGTTTTGAGTAGCAATTGGGCAGATTTTACTGTGAAAACCTGGCAACACTGCATAAGTCCACAAACCAGACACTCACCTCGCCCTGTCGGCGTGTTTTGGGTGAGGGACTGAAGAAATTGTGTAGGATGGACAGATCGCTGCTGAAGAGAGCCGCCTCCTTCTCCACAATATACTGCTTCAACAGAGGAGACACTTCATCTCCGAAAAGAGCCTGATTGTCTTGCCAAATCTGCCGTTTCACCTCCACGGCGCAGACTTTGTAGAGCTCTTTATCAGCCATCACCTGCTTTAGTTTCTTCTCAGGCACCTGAATCCAAACAGAAACTTGATGCTATAATAAAGTCTTTGTTATCGGTTACATTTTGTTAAGACTTTCTAACCTTAATCATCAAATTGTTTAATGAAATTGTAAAATTTATAAAAATCATAAGCCGACAAACACACCCACAGCTGAAATTATTTGCAAAATACAAAGTTTAAAAGGAGTCTGCATGCTAAGCCGTTTGGGTCGAAATAATGAATTAACAAAGCCACACAATAATGTTTCATTAGATCAGTGGCCGGTTGACAAACATAGTTGTGACGTTAAGACTGTGTCTTAAGAATGAGTCTGACTAACTAGCAATTCGTTAGGGCTAATCAGTCTTATTATTTGGATTTAAATTAGACCAATATACCCTTCTATGTAACACTTAAAACAGTTATGATCAGTCTTTTGAAGAAAAAAATTCATGACTAACTTTTAAGACTAGTCTTACATGTTTATGCAACCGGCCACAGATCACATGTTATGACAAATTTATTCAGAAAAACATGAAATTCCAAAAGGTTCACATACTTTTTCTTGCCACTGTATCTATCACATCATACATGTGACTGTAATGCGTCTGTCACATTAATAATATTGTATAACACACCTTTGGCAGATGTTTCAGCACTTGCATAACAACAGGCTGTATGGATGGCATCTTCACCAATGGGAAACTTTTCTCGAGAAGTTCTTCCAGCTTTACATATCTGTTTTAAAGTAAGCGATGCGTTAGTGCGTTTTATGAGCTACTGGGCATTGCTGTAAAAACAGTTTCGTGTCAACCTGTCCTCTTCTTTGCCCTCTGCGATGACAGCAACCCGCTCCATCAGCTTATCTCGGAGCTCGTCAAACACCGACTGGTGAAACTCCAGCCGTGGAGTGCCGTGAAGATCCAGGAAAGGCAATGCAGACTGTAGGGTTGGCAACAATATGCCATTTTCCGTCTGAGAACGACAATACGGTTATAATTATTAACATACTGTACCCAACACTAGCTTTATTACCGCAAAACTGGCTGCTGTCCTTTATCTGCCAAGACATTCTTTAATCGCCAATTAGATTCGTTTTCACCTCAAACTACAATGAGGACTTTTAAAGTGACTGCACAATGTCCATAGATATTACCTGAAACTGGTCGATGGCTTTCAGAGGCTCTGTACAGTTTGTGAGAGTTTCTTTCAGATCTTCGCCGTTGGATATCCCGAGCTCTGGTAACCCGGCGAACATGTTGAGACTTTGCTTTTATTTTCACTCACGTGAAAGATTTATATAAAAATAAATGAAATGCTGTAATACAAATAACGTTTGCTAGATTTGCATTGTGCGTTATGTTTTCGCACACTTCCTAACTGTGCAACATCGTCAACAGTCTCTTGTTTCTGAACCATCGCAGGAGGTTCCGTTTTAAAACGGTTCCTACTTGTAAAGCCGCCGTACGTGTTTTTTTTAAGATGCAAATTTTCGCAACTTTCCTGCTTTAAATTGTTTTAATAAGCAGGATTTTTTTTAAATAATGATTTTTTAACTACGCAAGTTTGTGTGTTTGATCCCAAAGAACACAAATATTGACAAACAAACAATAAAAATAATAATTAAAAAAATGTATAGGCTACTGCATTCTACATAGTTCTGACAAATGTTTATATTTTTTTGTGTTAAAACTCTATCAATCAAAGTTGGAGATTTGAACATTACCTTTTCTTTTTATTTGTCTTTACTTTTTTTCTGCTCCATCTGTACCAACAAAGTTTTGTGATCTAGATGGACAATATCCTCATGACAGCAGATGAAATACTATGGAGTGGAGTCTGCCTCTGATTCATTTGAAAAATAAGACCGGTATGTTGTGTATGGGACCCCTCAGTGGAGGTACATCTTTTTCATGAGGGATTAAGACAGTTGTTAAACCATCAACCAGTCTCCAGTCTGAAGTGAACTCGCCCCCTTCTTTGTTTGTTCCCAATAATGTTTTAAATGTATCTGCAGTTTGTAAGGGAGGACATATTAAATATTTTTGTTGATTTTTTGTTTAAGGTTTGATGGAACCACAATGTGGATTTGGGAATAGTAAAAAATACACCTCAGATTTTTGTAACCTTCCAATATAAATGTATTAAAAAATCATTAAAGAGTTTAAAAAGATCTTTTGGAGACTGTAATTTCTTCTGTAGCATTATGAAAGTAACATTCAATTTAAATGATTCATTTTTCTATTTAGTTTTATTCACTTGAAAACAGGCTGGAGAATAAATGTCAGATTTTTTACTGGTCTCTTCTCTATTATAGAAGCTTGAATGCAAGAGTGAAAGCACTGAATGCATTTATTTCAGGAAAGAGATAACTACTATTACCTTTACTTTTTTGGATACTGCATAGCTCTGCATATCTAACTTTTATGTAACCGTATAGATTTTTAAAGAGTTAAGTGGAAATTGCTTTCAGTTAAGCAGTAATAGCCAGGTTATAGACGTTGTTCTGCCTCCTGCTGGAAAACAATTAATTTAGCTGAATTTCTGAAGAACCAATGCTATTCTTTTCGGTTATGATAAACTGATCTAACTCCTTAAAACCATTTCCAAAAATCAGTTCATATCTTAGATTCAAAGTACACACAATGAGCCTTAAAAGGGTTTACTTTCAAGTAAGCAAGCTTTTAATTTGTAGGGTGCTTTTATATATATATATTTTTGTCTGTTGAGGAAAGATATTTTTGACAAATATTGATTACATTTGTATTGTCATTTAGGTCATGGGTCAAAGTTTCAACTAGACTTTTGCTTTCTCTACTAGTGGTTTTGTTTGGTTTCAGACACTCAAACAATCTTAAAATGAGATCAGTTTTTGACATTTACTTCAGGCTAAAATTTCAGCAACATTGTATTTTTGTATTCCTAGGTGAACTAAACACATTAATCTATGGGCTTGATGAAAACAGCCCTTAGTATTAAACGTATTTACTTGTATTTTAATTACTAAATATTTTATTGAATTACTACTCTCCTTATCAAAACCCTACTTACATCCAAACCTTTTCATAACCACTTGAGGTCGCCATGTCTACGCATCTTGTGATAGGAGATGTGATGTCAAAAATTAAATTATAAGTAAAATTCCACACAAGGTTAACGAAATGATAATATTAGTAAGATATAATGTTTTTTGTAGGTGTTAAACAACATTGACATAACCAGGATTAATGATTAAGTGTAAAATATTTAATATCAAATAGCTAATATTTTACTTTCCGCGCCATCCTTACCTAGTCATTGTGCACCACTGGTATTTTAAAGAAATCCTCAGTGTGCATTGTGTTTAAATACAGTCACGTGACACAGATGGTTTTTTTTTAACGTGACACCGACGCAGATCCGTTTCCATGGTTTCCATGGAACGTTTTGTTTATGACGTCGTAGGTAAAGCAGCTTTCCCTGAATCGAGTCATTCTGAGGTAAGTATCAACGGGTTGGCACATTTCTAAAAGGCTCCAGGTTATATAACGGTAAAGCGGTTAGAAAACATTGTTAAATCTTCGTAGAAATACTGGTGTTAGATGTTGTTAGCTGTTTCTTTATTTAAAGTTAAAATATTTAAGTATTATTTTTATTTAATATTTAAATATTAAACTTAATGTTAGATGGTAATACAAGGTAACGTTTCGAGCTATCTTATGAACACGATTTTTAAATGACGATCAGCGATTACATTACTAAAACATTTTATCAAAACAAACCCATCCTTATTGAGATTTGCCACTGTTGTGTTTGGTGTTTGCTTTTAGATTCTTTGATTTTTTTTCTTAACTCAGGTGCAGCGCCCTCGGCGGGACACGCGGCTGTCTGTCCATAGTTTATTGTGTTTAGACCACAGGTTTAGACAGAATCTAGAATAGTGCCCTGTTCTGCATAAAGGGCGGGCAGGGGGCTGCAGTTCACCCCAGGGTCTCACAGAGTTAAAAGTAGGGTGTGCACGGTAAGGCAGGACGGTCGGAAGCAGTGCAGGCCCTAGATTTTTTAAATCAAATTTTCAAAGTATTTAATGGTAAACACCAATGTGGTTTAAGTAAATAAATAAAAGATTGTCTTTTCAAAAATATTTTAGGCTTGATAGTTAAAGAAAACTGCGTCCTTATAACCGCGTTTATTCCCATAAACTTTTATAATATAGTATTTAATATATAGTATATTTTTTATAATCATCAATGCTATGTCTGGCTCTCTCTCAATGGGTTTTTTCTCCCTAGGACTTTTTCCCCGCAGGGTTTTTCTCCTAGGAGTTTTTTCAACCCCTTGAGAGTCAGCTGACATTAGCTTAACTTAGAGCTTTCTTCTATACGTGACCGCTCACGCTCACTAGTACGGTTTAATCTGAGCTGCTGTACTTTTTTGCTGCTATTTTTGTTGTCCTATGATTTTCCTGTGATTTCTTTTGTTTTTATTAATGTAAAGCTGTTTTGTAATAATTACACAATTGTGAAGCAAATAAAATTGAATTGACGCAAATTGTCGTTTCATGTGTGATGATGTTTGTTGACTTTATGGACATCCACAGATGCCACACTGAATTCTATATCATTTGATTATTTATTTTATATCACCAATGTGTTACAACATTTGAATTGGTTGTTGATATAACTCCACTGAAATGTTAAATATAAGTTGCCGGTGTCTTTTCTGTTTGTAGCTCTGCAGAGTTAGATTTTTATTTGTGCTGTAAATTAACTTTTTGAAAGACTAGAAGACGATCAATTACAGATTTTCTATTTATTCACAGCCTAAATGACTGATCCATGCTTAAAGCTCCTGGTTTTGTCTATAAATATGTTTTAGCTCATGATTCAGTCTGCTGTAAAACCTAAATGGGTTTTCCATTAATAATGTATTACAGAGAATGGATTTCAATCTTATATTAATCAGGTAGTTCACTAAATTGAACACATGAAGGCAAAGAAATTTTTTTCAATTGCTCAATGTTGCTCGAACAGATGAGACACTGAATAGGCTTTTGGCGAACAACACATAAAAAAAAACAGAAAACAGTTCTCATTGCTTTCGCTTGCCGAGAAAATGATTACACCACTATGAAAAACCTTCATAAAAACAAATGTTTTTTTTTTTAATAATGGAAGAAAATAGAAAAGAAACAAATTTAAGCCTAGATTAGGCCCGTAAAAAGGCCTATTGGCCCATTGTTTCTAAAAAGGTAGGCAAACAATTCTTGCCAAGGATAGAAAAACTATGAAGTGCATACTGATAAAGGGGAACAACAGCCTTTAGTGCCATTCCTGTGGTAGGTTAGTACAAGACAAATAATTGATGCAATAAAAAGGACTGAGAAGAGAAAAATTGCAGCACGGCAGGCATCTGGATGCAGTGCTTTTCTAACTGACACATCTTCAGAAGGCAAAAGGTTGCTTAAACTTAACATGTAGCCAAGGGCCCACCCAACAGAAGTGTCTTCAGCCTGCAGAGCAAAGAAACATGAGTCATAAATATACAGATTAACTTAGAGTTTATTTATTTACTAAGCATATAAACACATATACTGTATGTCTTGTATTCTTCTGGGCTTACTTTCTCTTGAAAGGAGATGTGCGGGAAGGAGAGATCATTGAAGCCATAGCCTCTGATCAGGAGCGCATTCACAAGGACAGAATCTGCACAGTAGTCCCTCAAATAGTTCCCCTCATTAGGAAACTTATTTTGCATCTGGGGTTAAAGAAAATATATCCCTTTAATAAAAACTAGGTTTAATAACTGTATTTTTAATTCTGTAATTTAATTAATACAAATTTGCCCACTCCTTAATTTTTAAATTCGCATAAAATCTCAACAGTCTCAGGGGAAAAGTTGTTGATTTTTTCTAAGCAAACTGATAAAAACTGATTTAAAGACCACAGTTAGGTCATCATTTCTATTTTAAATCTTTATTACAACATGTATTAAAAAATGAAGTAAGGTGATTGTCTTATTAAAAATTGTGCATGTTTTCAGTATAGGTCTCAGTATATGGGGATGCTCATTTGCATTCAAAGAGACATACACAAAAACAGCACTTTTTTCTACACAATCAAAAAGGGGTCTTTTTAGCATGTTATAATAAATGATCCAGGCACTTTGCAGGCACATTTTGGGGGCACCTGAGATTTTGGGATACTACTAGACATCTTGTAAAATTGCCATATTAGGTGATTTTAAAGTGTAAGATTTAATTTTGTGAGGTATTAACACAGCATATGTTGGTTAAAAATAAATATATTCGGGGTGGAAAAAATTGTTATTTTAAAATTGCAGGTCTAAATAAATTATCTCTGCCGAGTGGTACCTCCTGAAAGCTCATGTTGCAGACAGCACGGGCAGCGTTTTCTAAGTGCACTGGAAAGGTGATGGTGATGCCTGTAGCTTTCTGTAGGAAGTCAATAGTGTAGAAGAATGAAGAAAATGCCTGTGTAAGAGAGAAGATTCCATAATCATAATTATTACATAGTGGTTATATGAAAAGATTTATAAGATACACCCTACTACACAAAGAAGACATTAGATGGACATTGGGCATTATTTTTCAACCAAATGATATTTGTGAAATGCGGTCAAATACCTCAGACAATCATTTTAACTTTTATATCAAGCTGTGTTACAATTTAAACTAGCACACTTTGTAACTGTTCATATAATGCAGTATGAAATCTCCTACCATAAAGTTTCCTGTAATGTTGGGCTGGAAGACTCCATCAAAAGAGCATTTGGAATAAGAACAGTTGTTAAAAGAGAAGAGTTGAGAAATATTTCCCAGGCATTGATTGAAATTTCCGCTGCCAGTTATTTTCAGGTTGTCATCAGGTTTATAAGGAGTTTGTCTGTTAATGCATGGAGAATCAAACACGCTGACCAGCTGTATGGATTCACTGTAACCTGCAGGATAGCAGGGGTGAACTACAGAACTGTCTGAGCCCTGAGTCTGTAAGACATGTAAAGAAATTGATAACATCAGTTATTTTAGCATGTGTACAAAGTGATTGTAAAACAAGGGTGTCCTTGCCGTGATCTTTAGCATTCGTCAGAGAATAAAATAATATCTAAAGGTTAAATAACTGGTAGCACACTTAACTGTTATCAGATGTGCCAGCAGTCTGAGTAAAACTTGATCTTTCCCGTAACACAGAAAGCTCTGAGTGTAAATGTTATAATCTCGTCCATACAGTCGCAGATTCATCAGGTTGTCCGTGTCCTCTACTATCTGCTCCGTCTCAAAGGTGATCTGAGTTGAAGCTCCTCCCAAGTCTAAAGCACCAACCATCTCTTTTCCTGGGAACACCCATTGACCCACTAAACCATACTAGAGATAAAGAGGACCAGAATAAACATTAGTGCTACATTTATATGTGGCAGGTACTGAAAAGTGACTTAAGCTATACATTTTATCAGCATGTATTTTTTTACTATAAACATTCCCTGAGTTTCGAACCCATGACCCTGGTGTTGATACTAGTGTGCACACTTGGCCATTTAAGCACTATTTTTGCTAAATTCCATAACATGTGCATCAATGAGCCTTGGCCGCCCATGACCCTGTTGCCAGTTCACGCGCGGGACCACTTTTGATAGGTATTGACCACTGCAGACCGGGAAAACCCCACAAGAGTTGCAGTTTTGGAAATGCTCTGACCCAGTTGTCTAGCCATCATAATTTGGCCCTTGTCAAAGTTGGTCAGGTATTTACGCATGCCCATTTTTCCTGCTTCTAACACATCAACTTTAAAAACAAGTGTTAGATAAATGCAGGAAAAATGGGCAAGCGTAAGGATCTGCGACATTGGCGACCAAAGCTCATTGATGCACGTGTGGAGCAAAGGCTGGCCTATGTGGTCCAATCCAACAGATGAGCTACTGTAGCTGAAATTTCTGAAAAAGTAAATGCTGGTTCTGATAGAAAGGTCTAGTGCCTCAACGAGTCAGGGCTGTTTTGGTGTCATACACAATATTAGGCACTGGTCCTAATGTTATGGCTGATTGGTGTATATATATGGGCCTTACCTTGACAAATTTCTCAAGCAGGTAGTTGACTGTGACCCATCCATAGGCTCCCTCCTCTTCTCCACTTAAAATCGTGGCTCCTTTAAAGCTGAACGGGTAGGACTTCAGTTTATCTACCACTTCCTCCATAATCTCATCTGACTCTTTGGGTTTAGAAATACTGTGATATGAGACAAATGTTTATTCAAACCCAATTATTAAAATATTATGTTTTTATGCAATATTCTTAAAAGCATAGTCATGTCATAAATTGTGAAATGGTCATTGTTAAAGGAAACAACAAGTGATATGGAATAGGAGATACACAGTATAGGCCTTATAATAATTATCATCTTATCAGAGTTGTCTTACTTCAGTAGTCTCATGCCCGCTGTCGCCCCAAGATACAGAGGAGTGCGTTTGTGTCTAGACTCAGGGATGTCCTGTACAGCTTGATCCATACATTCCTGAAGGCTCTGGGCTGCTCCTCCTTTGATACCCGCATAACTGGAGATCCCACCTCCTGGGAGAAATAATAAGAGAACTGAACTGAAACTCCACTTACAATTATAAGAGGAAAAGATGTCATTTTCAAAATGAAAATTAAATGGTGAATTGTGTATCATTTAGGGGGGGTGCACACCAAAGCGCTTAGCTGAAAAACTTCTGCTTTGATTATTAGTCATTAAACGATGCGCTTGTTGTTTGCTGTGAGCCAAGTGAGAAGTGACATTGACGAGCTAAGCGTTTCACCCAAAGTTGAACGTTTTCAACTCTCGGCGATCAGCGCGGACAAAACCTGCCAGCTGCTGGCGTTTTTGAAAAGCAAAGCGCTTCCATTGAAAACAACTAAAAACATACACGGGCGTATTGGTGTGCACACTCCCTTAAGGGGATCGCACACCGGCCACTCAGCTCAGCTTCGCGCAGCATCGCGTCGCGTCTAGGGCAACTCGGAGGTATTGTAAACCGAAAGTGCACATTAAATAGCGCGAGCTTCGTCAGATAGCGTCTACTTCAAAATGCAAAATATACGTTAGCAGCCAATGTTAATCGTTAATGATTTGGGACAAATATGATGTTATTTAATGTTAAACTATGTGAGTGGCGCTGTGTGGTGCAACAGGGATTTGAGCAACTTCCTGAGTCACAGCTGGGCAGCGCGGACATAAAGGTGCTTAAAAGGTTTTTTTTTGGTTCCTCAAAGAACCATTTATTCAAAGGTTCTTTAAAGAATAATTTCCTTCAAACTTTTTTACCTTAAAGGGATAGTTCACTTTAAAATGACATTTCTGTCATCATTTACTCATCCTCATGTTCTTCTAAACCTGTTTGAATTTCTTTTTTCTGATCAACACAAAAGAAGATATTTTGAGAAATTATGGTAAACACACAGCAGTAAGTGACCATTGACTTCCATAGTAGGAAACAATATTTTTGAAGTATTGTGATAAATGACTAAGAAAATATTTGTAATGATTGTAAGCACACAGTTGACAGTACCTATTAAATTCCATCATATTTTTTTATTTCTACTATGGAAGTCTATGGTCACTTACTGCTGTGTGTTTACCATCATTCCTCAAAATATCTTCTTTTGTGTTCATCAGAAAAAAGAAATTCATGCAGGTTTTGAACAACATGAGGATGAATAAATGATGACAGAATTTTCATTTTAAAGTGAACTATCCCTTTAAAGAACCTTTTATGAAACATAAGGTTCTTCAGATGTTAAAGGTTATTTGAAAAAACATTTTAGACAGAAAACAATCTTCTATGGCAAGCACCTTAATTTTTAAGAGTGTATATGCTTCAAAGTTTTAACTCACACTAGAATTTGCCTTTACCTTATTCTGCTGTCTCTCCTACTTACCCTTTACGTGGCACTCTGTGTGTTGACTGACAATGCCAGTTCCATTGTACTTGTTTGCTGGCCATTTGTAGATGTACATGGAAGTATGAGAAGATCCAGCATCCAGGACTATTCCATACTGAAAACAAACATAAGCCAATCTTATAGGATCATACAGCTGGATCAACAACAATCAGTACAGATTAAATGCATCCAAGGAATAAACTGTAATACATAAAATATGTTTCTGTCTCACCTGCAAACCAGTTTGCTTTACAATTCAAAGAAAAACAAAGAACAACTTAGGGCTAAAAAGAAAATGTACTGCATAAAAGATGACATTTCACTTACTTTCAGATATTCAATAAGTCAAAGGGGACCAGTTTGGTTCCCCACATTCTTTAATACTTTTACAGTACCATATATAACATGCAGTCTGTCCATCTATCAGGCTGCTTCAGTCCAGGTGAACTTGTTTATGTGTATTTGGCGACACCTACTGCATACTGTACAGCGGGTGTACAGTATAACTACACTAATGTATGATTGACATATAATCGTCTAGAGCTTGAATATAACACGACATCGGGTTTTGAGAGCTATTTTCGTGAAAGATTTCGTCTTATATTTGGAACAATACGTAACAATACGTATATGCATTGTAACCTATTGTTATTTTAATTTTATGTATAAGTATTACCATGAACTTTGCTGGTCCTTTGACGTCTTCAGTGTTGATTACGAGCAAAAGAATGCCGATGAATGAAAGAAACAAAGTCGCGCCGGCGATAAAGATTTGGCTTTGCATCGCACTTTGTAGGCTATGGGTCCGTGTATCATCCGATCATTTAATTATTACATTCAATGTGGCAAACGAAAATAGAAATAAGCTGTCCATAATTCGTTTATTTGTTTTTCTGTATGCAACAAAAAACAACGAAACCTTCAATGAATTCCCATTTTCAGCTTAAAACGAGAAATCAAATAAACAAAAAAACAAAAACGAAATAACGATTCCAAATTTCCTTTTTCTTGTCTTTATTCATTTTAATACTCTGGCGTGTGCACGTGTGCGCATGCGCAATGTACTGTGGCTAACATTCCGTGACCTATCGAATTCTGTGGCTAGAGGTCGCTGTTTAGTAATTATTCACGCGAGATCGCGCCTGGCGCCCGTGCATATTTTATCGTGAGCGCGGCAGGGGAGTTTCGCGATGACGTCATGTTACCTTGTGCTCTATGAATGAAGCAGTCAGACTTTGTGAGAAGCGAATGCGCCGATTAAAATGAAGCAAAATAAGTTCTTGCCTAAAAGACAATAACATCACAAATGTTTTTCTGTTTGTTTAAAATTCCAAATGTTTTTTACTTGGGACTGTTGCTGTTTGTTACATATACAGTATATAGGCTACTATACGTGTATAAATGTATATTACTTAGCCTATTTCAAGTGTATTATTCACTCTGGTGATTGATTGAGGATTTTGACCTGATGTTAACAGTAGCACACATACAGCACAGTAACAACAGGTTACCTAAAATCTGTGACCCCTCTGTTCCATTAAGAACTGCAATAATGTTACCCAAATTCACTTTGGGGAGGTCTAATCACACAATCTGACAGACAGTAAAAACTAAAAAGTTTTTTTTTTAGATGTTATGTTCCCATATAACTAAAAATTGAAAGGATTACAATAAATTTTTCTGCAGGAAGATTTTCCTGCTTACTATGAGTATTTCTAGAATAGATTTCATTTTAATATCACAAGAAAAATGATAGACAATGCAGTATAGGTTGAATGGGAGACATGTACACACCAGTACAAAGCATCACTAAATAACTGTATAATACTAATTCACATGCTAGAACAACACTAAATAATCATTATAATCAGTGATAATACTATATCACTATAAAATCTGCAGGACTAAGATGGTGACAGATTAGAAGGGTGGAGGTGAAAGTTAACAGTTTAAATGCATTCTGAGCAAAGAAACACATTCACATTCTCAACACAGTCCTGATTGAACAATTTTCACATTCAATCTGTAAAAAAAGTAACGGAAAGCCACAACATTTATGTTATTCCATTTCTCTTGATACCACATATTAATGCACTTAATTGGTAGTAATTGGTTGTAATTGGTAAAAACGTGCAGATTATTAAAAGCCTTATATTGTATAAAATGCTTGATGTATGGTTTATATTGTTTTTATGGAAATTTGTAGTGACACATCTCTGACAGATCATCTAGAAACGCAGATGTCCATACCAGAAAAAACATTTCTCATAGAATGTACATATCAGATGTTTGATCAGATGCATTTAGATACTCTTTCATTCATAACAGTTTAATATAACATTTATGTTTTCTATTTTAAACACTTTTTTAAAAGACATGTGTAATGTGTTCCCTATTAAATATTTTGATAACAACAAGTGAGGGAAACGAGAATTCATTAGCATTTATAACCTAAATTAAGAAAATCCGTAAAGAAAACCAAAGATTAATACCTGTATCTTCAATGTGAAGGCTATCTCTATCCTGTACTTTTCTAATTCATCTTCACTTGAAGGGAATTGAATTAGATCAACTGTCTCATCACAAAGTACCTTTAAAATATTGAAATCTATCTCTGTCCGTCCATCCATCCACCCACCCACCTGTCATCGTAACCTGTACTCATTTTAATTAGGTTTTATGAACTTTATGTTCTTAGTAAGATTTACCTAATGTGAGTCCTGGCTATAACCTGTCTGTCTGTCTGTCTGTCTGTCTGTCTGTCTGTCTGTCTGTCTATCTATCTATCTATCTATCTATCTATCCTGCTGGGTTGTTTTTAACCCAATGCTGGGTAAATATTGGACTACATAACACATGCTGGGTTATAAATAAGCCCATGACGGGTTGTTGTTAACTCCATGAGTTGAAACAACACAAAATTACATTGAAACAACTCAGCATAGGTTTATGTAATAACCCAACATGTGTTCTGTCCAATATTTACCCAGCATTGGGTTAAAAATAAACCAGCAGAATTCAGAATGTATAGGGATGGGCAGTATTTTTTAACCCTTGTGTGGTGTTCGGGTCTGTGGGACCCGTTTTTAATGTTTACTATAAGAAAAATTATGCAATTAATTATTGTTTCAACCTCAGATTCATTGGGCTTGGCTCATTTTCTATAAAGAACATAAAAATAAACACATTTATCATTACTGTACACTGTTCACCCCCCTACGCATTTATATTACATATGTGGTGTTCGGGTCCACTGGACCCGGGGTTAATAAGAGTGTAAAAATTGAATGTGCTATGTAACTTCACTCTATTTTTCTTCTATCTGGGACTCCTGTGAGTGCATGAGTGTGTTTGTATATATGTCTGTACTATGTGATGGATGCATGCCAGAGTTTTGTCCTTCTGCACTTGCTGTAACAGCACAAGGATACAACATGTTATATATCAAGCATGAACACTCATCTGCCCCCACTGTCCCAAACACTTTACCTTCTGTCTAACAGGAACCATTCTACATTTTCCCATTATCTCCCTTACAAAAAATATCCATGCTTGTATTATAGTAAAAGTGTAGTAATCATGGTAAATTGGTGTATTGATTACCATTTGTAAAACCATGGGTTTACCACAAAACCTATGGTGTGTGCGCGCACGTGTGTGTGTGTGTGTATGAGTGCGTGAGAGAGAGAAAGTAAATAGAGAAGTAGAAATAGAGAAAGAAAATTTTTATATCCAAGCATTTTTATCATTTTAGGTTGTAGCCAATAGCAACACATTTTACTGCAGTGTGTGTGGACATAAGATGGACAGGACGACACAGTATATGTCTATAAAATGCAAGAAATTCATATGCAACACAGCTACATGGTAAAAATCTGCTTCTTATGTGTTGTGTAGGCTGGCATGAACAGGTTATGTGTTCAATGTGGATGATGTGTTATGATACAGCATCTTTCCAGATGGGGCTTGTGCTGTGTAAACTGACACAAATGTGTACAATTTCAAACTAAGTTCAAAGAATTAAACATCAAAGTGATGAAAAACGTATTTGAGATGAAAAAGTGATAAATACTTATTTAAGATAAACATGTTTTTCCCCAATATCTGGGAGAGAATAGAATTTTCTTCTCTTATTTCATATATCACAAAAACGAATAGCACTTTAATCTATAAATAGTCCTCTACTAGTGGTAAATGACAAATATTAACCATAAATTCTGTCTATATTACTTGCAATAAGGCTAAATTACACATCTGTAAACAGTTTTACATAAATTTGTATGACTGCATTGTTTTAGGATACGAATAATGCCGTGGGTCCACTAGACCCACAAACATTGTCTAAGTAACAAAAATATGAACACCACACGAGGGTTAAAATAAAAAATAGTATTTTGTATTTGTATTTGATAGGGTTGATGAAAATGCCTTCTTATTTTGTATCAAAATACTTTAGTGTTTTGTATTTCTAAAATACTGTGTAAGAGTTAGAAGTCTACATGATGACATCATAGAAATGTGGCCTGTTTTTTTTCCGGTTAAATTCTATTTGACATTTAAGTTAATATTCTTACTATTAATGAGTATGTGTCATCTATACTTTTATGTCTCTTAATAGATTCAGTGGTTGGAGTTTGGTTAATACTCCTTGGTTAAAATCTAAACATATTGATAATTTAATAATTGTTGAAATTATAAATTTTTTTAATTTTCAACTGCTTAATAGGTGTCCAATGATTTGACAGACAAATAATTGATTGCCGAGTATTGTACACCTAGTTGAAGTAGCTGTTTTTGATATTTTGGTTTGCATACCATTGCATGAATGACTGCCTGAAACACAATATATTATTATATTTTTGATAACAATCAAATGATTAATTATTTAGAAACTAGTTATGAATACAGGTGCCATCCGTTGTCTTCATCTATCTATCTATCTATCTATCTATCTATCTATCTATCTATCTATCTATCTATCTATCTATCTATCTATCTATCTATCTATCTATTTATCTATCTATCTATCTATCTATCTATTTGTCACAGATTTCGGTAACTGGTTGTTACTGTGCAACAGATTGTGTGAACAGTATGTGTGCTACTGTTAACATCAGGTCAAAATCCTCAATCAATCACCAGAGTGAATAATACACTTGAAATAAGTAATATACATTTATACACGTATAGTAGCCTAGTACTGTATATGTAACAAACAGCAACAGTCCCAAGTAAAAAACATTTGGAATTTTAAACAAACAGAAAAACATTTGTGATGTTATTGTCTTTTAGGCAAGAACTTATTTTGCTTCATTTTAATCGGCGCGTTCGCTTCTCACAAAGTCTGACTGCTTCATTCATAGAGCACAAGGTAACATGACGTCATCGCGAAACTCCCCTGCCGCGCTCACGATAAAATATGCACGGGCGCCAGGCGCGATCTTGCGTGAATAATTACTAAACAGCGACCTCTAGCCACAGAATTCGATAGGTCACGGAATGTTAGCCACAGTACATTGCGCATGCGCACACGTGCACACGCCAGAGTATTAAAATGAATAAAGACAAGAAAAAGAAGATTTGGAATCGTTATTTCGTTTTTGTTTTTTTGTTTATTTGATTTCTCGTTTTAAGCTGAAAATGGGAATTCATTGAAGGTTTCGTTGTTTTTTGTTGCATACAGAAAAACAAATAAACGAATTATGGACAGTTTATTTCTTTTTTCGTTTGCCACATTGAATGTAATAATTAAATGATCGGATGATACACGGACCGCTATGCTACTTTGAGCTGTTTTAGGTTTGCTTTGGATAAACGCGTCTTCTTAATATATGTAAGCGAAAGTACAATGAAAACATTAGTTATGATACTTCAATTTAAAACATCCGACGCCTGAGGTGTTTACTTCATACTAAAGTAATCAGACCTGTCAAACAGGTCCGAATCTGCAATCTATCATCCGTATACGTAAAAGGTTTGGGGTTTCAGCAAATAATTTTTAAATGAAGCAAATGGGTCAGTTTGTGTGGTGTGGCGCAAGTTTCTATAAAACCATATTTGGTGTCATACATACATACAAAAAGACAGACAGCCATTAACCTCTTTGTTTTAGTTATTTTTATCGTCGCTATTATTGTCTACCATATGGTGAAGTAGCACATACAAAAGAAACTCCCAAATTCCACACACTACTTCTGCATGCGAACAATAGGACACTGTGGGGCGCTATAAGGAGCATAATTCCCATGAATCAAAGGGGATTTTGGTAGTTTAGTAATGTAAAAGCTGACATGCAGATCGATGTGTAGAGAGTGAAAAAACTTTAATATAATTGATAATGATTATGTTTTGTAGAGGGAGAGAAAGTTTAAAAAATGTTATTGTAGTAGATAAAGCTAGCCGTATTAAATTACAGACCCTTTTAGGATTCTAAACTTAAACTGAAGATGAACTTAAACAATAAAAGGGAGTCTTAAATGTTGGTATAAGTTATAAAAACAGATGCCACATTCATAAGATTTATATAGCCTACTACTACATGCAGATTTCGTTTCAACCTTTTGATCAATAGGTGGCGCCATCCTCTTACCACATAAGAATCGTTGAGGAAAGCCTTGAAGATCTCCAAATCAAGGCGGTAACCTCTGTAGGAGTGAGTGGGAGCTCTGAAAAACTGGAGCGAGGCTTCTTATAATGAATGACAGATAGACAGGGCACACTCAACCCCCCCCCCTCCCCCCCAGTTGTAGTCATTAACACCACCACTTGCTTGGAGATCTCTGTTCTGTGGCAACAAGGAGTGTTCAACTTCATGCGGCGTCAAAATGACGTCAAAGTACCGCGAGAGCGATTCGAAACTACACATCTATGTGGGATTTCTCGAATCGCTCTCGCGGTACTTTGACGTCATCTGCCTGTCTGTTCTTGCAGCGCCGCTTCAAAAACAAGCTTATTGACTTGGAATTGTCTGGTGTGTTGAATGATGTGATAGGGAGTGCATTGTGAACAATTTACTAACATATCAATTTTCCACTTGAATAATACAACAAGATCATTTCTGAAATGCAAGAAAATATACCCTAATATGACTTTCTTACAGTTCGGTAATATTTGCTTCACAACCTATTTTTTTACGGTCTATGTTCACAACAAGAAGGTTCCTGGTTTGAATCCTGGGTGAGCCACAAGACCTTTCTGGAGTTTGCATGTTCTCCCTGTGTGTTTCAGATTAGGTACACTGGAGTTACTAAAAATTAACTCTAGGTGTGTGAGCCCTGTGAAAGACTGGCCATCTGTCCAGGGTGTTTCCTATCTATAATGAGATGCAGGGATAAGCTCCATCCTTTCCATGTTATGATATGCCTTATAACAGTGGTTCTCAAATTTTTTCATCATGTGCCCCCCCCCCCCCTTTGTATACGGTGCATTCCTGTGTGCCCCCCCCCCCCAAAGAAAATGTATAACAATTTTGTTCTAAATTTAGACAAAACATATTACAGTATACAAAGTAGTGCTGTTGGTTAGTAGCCTTATTTTTTTAGGTTTACTTACACAGAATTCATGATAAATTAATGTATTTTATAAAATGTCATAAAACTTGGGCCCCCTGGCACTATCTCGCAGCCTCGACCCCCAGTTTGAGAACCACTGCCTTATAACACAAGAAGAACCACTATATAGACATCCTCTATAACAAAGACACATTAAAAAAATATTAGTACAGCCTTAATAGTAATACTATACACTACGGTTGGTTTCCCAGACATTGCTTATCTTAGTCCTAAAATGCATGTTTTCTTAATTTAAAAACACCTTGTATTGACATCAGTGCTATTGTTTTGTCTTAAGATGCACACCAGTATTGTTTTTTGTAATGTTTGTTTGTAAAAACTACTTAAATGTCCTAATATAACTAAGGCCTAGTCCTGGATTGAAATGGACCAGGGTTCCAGAGATTATTATTTATTATAGGCACAGTAAGCATTACTGAATCTGATTACTATTGAGTGCTGTTTATGTAAAAATGCACACGTCTCACAGAGTTATTAAATGTGATAATTTAATGACATACACAACTTTGCATTATTCAGCAGAAACAGAAGCAATACAGTTTTCAAAACTGCAATTCATTTTGGTATACATATAAAACTTCTATTTTGAACATTTCAGTGTCTTTAACTTCATATTGAATCATACAGAATGCTACACAAGAAACATTAAGCAAACAATTGCTTTTGTTAAAGGGATAGTTCACCCAAAAAATGAAAATTCTGTCATCATTTATTCAATCTCATGTTGTTACAAACCTAAATAAATGTATCTGTTCTGATGAACACAAAGGATTAAGGAATGTTTGTAAGCAAACCGATAAGAAGCCCCATTGACATCCATAGTGGGAAAAAATACTATTGAAGTCAATGGGGTTTTTGATCTTTTACAAACATTTATCAATATCTTCCTTTGTGTTCATCAGAACAATATGAGGGTGAATAAATGAGAAATTTCATTTTTGAGCGAACCATCCCTTTAAGGCACAGTAGGCATACCTTACCTAAATTCACATAAAACCACATTCATTTAAAAAAAGACAAAGTAGCACAAATAAAAACACTGGCAAAACATCCTCTGTTTCAATCAAAACTGGCAAAATCTCTCCTAAAATATCACTAATAAGAAATAAATTGCTGAAATGTTGATGAAAAGTACAAAATGCTTACACACTTCTTTTGCATCATAATTTTTGTTGTATTGTAAACAGTAGAGGTTGGCCACTATCTTCACTAAGGACAGATTATTATGCGTCTTCAACGCATAATAATATACAAGGCGAGCAATGTAATACATTCAGTGCCTTGTGTTTGTAATTAAACAATACCATCACTACTTTCTTTCTTACCACTTTCTTTCTTACAGTTAGCACGCAGCAGAAAAAATATAGCCATTATAAGAAGGAATGAAAAAATGAAGACCAGGGCATTCCAGGCATGAGGATTCAGTCCTTTTCTCAGAGATAAATCTTCGGCAGGAAGCAGGTTGCTTAAACTTAGCATGTAGCCAAGGGACCAGCCAACAGAGGTCTCTCCCGCCTGCAAACCAAAGTAACTTGTTGACATTTTCTTATCAAGGCATAACAACATTCAAAACTCGACTCTATCTATAGGATTATTATTGGATCATGAAAGGTATCCTCTATATACAGTAGCAGGTGGTAGGAGGGGAGGGGTAAAAATAAGACATCTACACTTATTTATTGCTAGCAGATGGTTTAATGCAAAGCAACTTAAAAATGAGAGAGCATTTAAAGGAACACGCCCACATTTTGGGAATTTAGCTTATTCACCGTATCCCCCATAGTTAGATAAGTCCATACATACCTTTCTCATCTCTGTGCGTACTATAACTCTGTCTGACGCAGCCCTGCTAGCTTAGCTTAGCACAAAGACTAGAAGTGAATGGCTCCAGCTAGCAAACTGCTCCCAATAAGTGACAAAATAACACGAACAACAGTATGTATACTGTTAAAAGATGGCTGTCTCAAATGACCTTGTTATTTTTACACTGTGTGACTTTACAAATCACAACACATAAATAGGAAAATGTTTGCGTTATTTTCTCACTTATTGGGAGCAGTATGCTAGCTGGAGCCATTCACTTCCAGTCTTTGTGCTAAGCTAAGCTAGCGGGGGCTGCGTCAGACAGAGTTACAGCACGCACGGAGATGAGAAAGGTATGTATGGACTTATCTAACTATGGGGGAGACGGTGAATAAGCTAAATTCCCAAAATGTGGGCATGTTCCTTTAACATTTTGTCAATGAGCTTACATAAAGTGCAGTTTACAAGGCCATGTTGGGTTGTAGCTAGGAAAGTTAAACAGTTAGGTGTTAGTCAGGTAAATGCAGAAAAGATGAGCTTTGATTACAATCAGGGTGCCCTTGAGCAAGGCATCTTTCCCTCAATTGCTCCCCTGGGTACTGCATTGATAGCTGCCCACTGCTTCGATTGTGTGTGTGTTTACTACTTGCAGTACATGTGCTCACTACTTACTGGGATAGGTTAAATGCAGAGGCCACATTTCGAGTATGGGTGGCCATATTTGACAAACATGTCACTTTAATTAAAAAAGTAATTAGTGAAGACTTTCATTTAATAGATTTAAATCCTTGCAGGGCTGTCTTAAAGGGGCCATGGCACAAGACTTTTTTAAGATGTCAAATAAATCTTTGGTGTCCCCAGAGCACATATGTGAAGTTTTAGTTCAAAATACCATAAAAATAATTTATTATAGCATGCTAAAATTGCCACTTTGTAGGTGTATGCAAAAATGTGCAGTTTTGGGTGTGTCCTTTAATGTTCAAATGAGCTGATGAAATTCAAACACTGATCACAATGATGGTGGTTTGTTGCATTAAAACTCAATTGTGCTTTTCTCTGCACTAAATGGCAGTGCTGTGGTTGGATAGTGCAGATTAAGGGGTGGTATTATTATAATAAGAGCTCCTTATGACATCATAAGGAGAGACAAATTTCAACAACCTATTTTTTCATGTTCTTGCAGAGAATGGTTTACCAAAACCAAGTTACTGGGTTGATCTTTTTCACATTTTCTAGGTTGATAGAAGCACTGGGGACCCAATCATAGCACTTAAACATGGAAAAAGTCAGATTTTCATGCCATGGCCCCTTTAAAGTGGGGCTTACCTTTCTCTGGAAAGATATGTGTGGGAAGGAGAAATTATTAAAGCCATATCCATTTATCAGGAGCTCCTGGACAAAGATGGAGACTGCACAGTAATCCTTCAAACGGTTTCCCTGATTCGGAACCTTAGTGTTTATCTAACAGATAAAAAGCAGAAGTTAGAATTTTAGCGAGAGTTCTATAAAAAATAAAACACCTATAGAGGGTGTATCTAAACTCTATTTAAAATTTAAAATCAAATACTAAAATAAAGCCTGGCCAAAAAAATAGGTCAGCAGATCTGCATACACTACATCATGGAATCCAGAGTACACATATTAAATATCTTCATTGAAGATGAAAGCAAGTTCTCTGAGAACCTGAGACTCTCGGACTTTGGCCCAGTAGTTGATTGCTGAGATACAGAGAAAGTCTATCTCTCCGAATAGCAGGCTCAAAATAAGCCCAGCGGGGTGGTACCTCTTGAAAGCTCATGTTGCAGACAGCACGGGCAGCGTGCTTGAAGTGTGCTGGGGAGGTGATGGTGATGCCAGTAGTTTCTTGAAGGAATGAATGAGTGTAGAAGAATGCAGAAAATGCCTGTAACAAAGAAAGATTACATTGCCATAATTATGACACAAAGTACCCAGGAGATTCATTTCAATTGATTTAAAAGCATTAAGCTGCGCTATTTAATAACTGTTTAACACACAAATCAAGACACTAATGTATCTCTAATGGCTCAAGAGATGAAAAATAAAAAGCATATAATGTCAGTTGATAAACATATATATTTAAACAGAATGTGTGCTGTATAGCGTTAAAGGGACATTCCACTTTTTTTTGAAAATATGCTCATTTTCCAGCTTCCCTAGAGTTAAACATTTGATTTTTACATTTTTGGAATCCATTCAGCTGATCTCCGGGTCTGGCCCTAGCACTTTTAGCATAGCTTAGCTTAATCCATTGAATCTGATTAGACCATTAGCATCACGCTAAAAAATAACCAAAAAGTTTGGATATTTTTTCTATTTAAAACTTGACTCTTCTGTAGTTACATCGTGTACTAAGACCGATAGAATATTATAAGTTGCGATTTTCTAGGCAGATATGGCTAAGATCTATACTCTCATTCTGTCGTAATAATCAAGGACTTTGCAGCTGTAACATGGCTGCAGCAGGCGTAGTGATATTATGCACTGCCCGAAAATAGTACCTGCTATTAAAAGTTACTAAGGGACTACTTTCGGCTGCTGTGTAATATCATAGCGCCTCCTGCAGCCATGTTATGGCAGCAAAGTCCTTAATTATTACGTCAGAATAGGGTGGCCATTTGTGCCAGTTCCGCCGGACACGTCCCGAACATGTTTTCGGGTTCGTTCTCTGGAAGTCGCGTTGGTCGTCAGAATGAGAGTATAGTACCTAGTCATCATACTGCCTAGAAAATCGTAACTTTTAATTTTCCATCTGTCTTAGTACACGATGTAACTAAAGAAGAGACAAGTTTAAATAGGAAAAACATCGAAACTCTTTGGATATTTTTAGCGCCATGCTAATGGTCTAATCAGATTAAATGGATTATGCTAAACTATGCTAAAAGAGGTAGCGCCAGCCCCGGAGATCAGCTGAATGGATTTCAAAACAGTAAAAATCTAATGTTTAACACTAGGGGAGCTGGAAAATGAGCATATTTTCAAAAAAAGTGGAGTGTCCCTTTAATGTTCCATTAAAAGTAATAAGCAATCTCCTACCATGAAGTTTCCTGTAATGTTGGGCTGGAAGACTCCATCAAAAGAGCATTTGGAATAAGAACAGTTGTTGAAAGAAAAGAGACGAGAAACATTTCCCAGACACTGATTGTAGTCTCCAGTACCAGTAATTTGCAGGTTGTCATCAGGTTTATAAGGAGTTTGTCTGTTAACGCATGGAGTATCAAACACGCTGCTCAGCTTTACAGAGTCACTGTAACCTGCAGGATAGCAGGGGTGAACTACAGAGCTGTCTGATCCTTGAGTCTAAAAGACACACAAAGAAATAGAAGCATCAAGTATGGTAGCAAACTCTAAACACTCGTGTTCATCTCAAAATCATTTAAAATATGCTGGATGATTTTAAAGGTGCAGTGTGTAATTTTTTAAAGGATCTCTTGACAGAAATGCAAAATAATATACAAAACTGTATAATCAGGGGTGTATAAAGACCCTTTCATAATGAACCGTTACGTTTTTATTACCTTAGAATGAGACGTTATTATCTACATACACAGAGGGTCCCCTTAAATGGAAGTCGCCATTTTGTGCCGCCATGTTTCTAACAAAAGCCCTTAACGGACACACTTTTTATACTAAGTTGTCTCCATCGATGTCATTTTTTTGGTGATGGCTACTGTAGCTTCTATATGAGTTTCAAAAGCAAGGAAAGAACAGTGGACTGAGCCACTGGTTGCAATTCACAACCTCACCACTAGATGCCGCTAAAATTTACACATTGCACCTTTAAAAGGATAGTTCACCCAAAAATGAAAATTCTGTAGTTAGAAACCTTTAATTTGTTACAAACCTTTACAAATTTCTTTGTTCCGCTGAACACAAAAGAAGATATTTTGAGCAACATTTGTAACAAAACAGTTTTTTTTTAGCACCATTGACTTGCATAGTGTTTTCCAGCCTTATATGGAAGTGAATGGTGCTCCTGTTTTCTGCTTGATTACAAATATATTTCTTTGTGTTTAGCAGAACAAAGAAATGTATACAGGTTGTAACAACTTAAAGGTGACTAACTGATGACAGAATTTTTATTTTTAGGTTAACTATCCCCCTACATAATGATTTGATAAAGAGATGTGGTAATACATGTATAGGTGCTGTTTCAGGTATAATTCTATATGCTACAATATGAAGGGAAATAATTTACCATTATCAGATGTGCCAGCAGTCTGAGTAACACCTGATCTCTCCCATAGCACAGAAAGCTCTGGGTGTAAATCTTATAGTCTTTCCCATACAGCTGCAATTTCATGAAATTATCCTTGTTCTCTATGGTTTCTTCAGTCACAAAAGTGATCTGAGTCGAAGCTCCACCAAAGTCTAGTGCACCGATCGTGGGTCTGCCTGGGGACAGCCAGTGACCCACAAAACCATACTGGAAAATGAACAAGGGAGAGAAGAGAGAGAAACTGAGAGCAGGGCTGGTGGCAAATTAAAAATCATATTTAAAGTACATAAAAAAACATTGATATTTTTTACTGACAGCGTGTAGGCACTGGTTTTTGCATCAAACCACCATGCACGTTTTTATGCAAAAAGCATGATTCGTCAAAACGTCAAGCTTATACTAAACTGAATCAAGCCCGAAGTACAGTCTGTTTTTTACATGTACGCAAACGTATGCGCACGATTGCAAAGTATATTTTACTCATGTGTGCCCGCAGACGTTCAACGCATGTGCATTGCGACAAAATGCAATGCATCTCCTGGGCTACATGAGACATTCTCCTCTAGGTGCATATGCATACTGTATGTGCACCACCAGATTTTTTAAACCCTGCATACATTGTATGTGTAGGTCATGCATGCGTGTACAGGAGAGTATGTAGGCTACGAGGGGTATTGCAAATTGTTGCAATGCGTATGGATTAGCACACATGTATGAGTCAAATTAACTATGCTTCGCAAGGCTGTGTGCATGTGCGCATATGCGTAAAAAACAGACTATACCCAGGGCTTTGTTGTGTTTCAACTGGTTTTGAGAATGGCATATTTTGTTTTGTCTAAAAGAAGATCTTAAAAGAGCAAATTACTGCAGACACATGCTTCCTCATTAAGAACAGTCTAGATGTATTATAACTAACTACAGAAGAAGGATAATAATATTTATGCATTTATGGTAAAAGCTTATATCAAAAGTGGCCTGCAGTGCATCCAAGTTGTTCATTTAATCAGTATGCGTATTCCCTGGGGGAAAAAAACATGAGTTAGGTATTGCTAGTACCATGATGTTACATTATAGGTGCCTGATTTTAGTGCTTTTGAGGCTTTAAAGCATCAGTGAAAAAATTTAACAGAGTTTAATAGAATAGAGAATAACAAGATCTTTGTGTAACTTATAGCGATTTTCCTTTTGGACCGAATATTGAATGACTGAACAAGATAGATATAATAAAAACAATTTAAAACACAGCATTTACCTTAATATAGTTCTCAAGCAGGTAGTTGACTGTGACCCATCCATAGGCTCCCTCCTCTTGTCCACTTAAAATCGTGGCTCCTTTAAAGCTGAACGGGTAGGACTTCAGCTTATCTCCCACTTCTTTCAAAATCTCATTTGACTCTTTGGGTTTAGAAATACTGTGATAAGACACAAGCATGTATATTTGTTATCTTACAAAGCATTTTACTTTATTTCAACACAGTTTTTCCATGCTCATGTACTGTATTATTGTTCCTGCAGGTTTAAATGACAACTGGGGACTTTGTATAGCCTAAATTATATTGGCATGGCAGTAATGGGTGCATTGTAAAAATTATTAAAGAAGCCATTAAAAGGCTGCATGTTTCACTGATTTTACCACAGTAAGAAAACACTGTGAGCTTCCTGACTCACTTCAACAGTCTCATGCCTGCTGTGGCCCCAAGATACAGAGGAGTAAGTTTGTGTCTAGGTTTGGGGATGTTGTGAACAGCTTGTTCCATACATTCCTGAAGGCTCTGGGCTGCTCCTCCTTTAATACCCGCATAACTGGAGATCCCACCTCCTGGTTAGGGAAAGTGAGATAAAGTGAAAGAGGAAGAATGAGGATCAGTCATCAAACAACTAAAGCAAATCATCAAATTCCGCGTAATATTTTAGGAAGTATGCCCACACAGAGTAAATAAAGAACTTTAAGGTTCCTATTTTATTTACATAGATGATGTTAGAGTCCCGATTAAATGCAAATCGCTCTTTCTCTCAACAGGTATCATTTTGGAATATTGTGAAAACTAGTAACTTGGTATAAGCACTTCTTTATGGCCTCCCTATTACAAATAACTTTATTGTTTTCTAATTTTGGGGTAAAAGCGTAAGTGCCTAAATGTAAATGTTAATGTCTGCTCTGCAGATGAGCTTGAGATGAAAGATTATGAAATGCTCATAAAGGTCACAGCTAAGGCATCACCACAAAACAGGAAGTGTGCAAAGTGCACATATGGCAACCTTTATTTTTACCGTTTCCATTTAATCTATGAAGAGAAACTAAAAGCAAAACTAATTGATAATCTTACGTTGTTCTTTCAAAAAAAATGAAGTAAAACTTCTCATTTCCAATGCATGGATTTTGAAATGTTTCTTATGTGAGCAACTCTTAGAAAGTCTAATACATATCGAAACCAAGTCTGGGTATCCAATATACCGTATATATATTCCAAGAAAGTGACAAGATGAAAACCACTATTTTCCGTTACAAACTTTCACATAGCATCTTTAGGTTATAAAAACATAAAAAATTCTAATCCATAACTTGATTTTCAAAGATTTATTATAAAAACGAATAATTTTTGCCACAAAATGCAATAAATCGCAATAAAGTTTTTTTTTTTGTGTGCAAAATTCTATAAATCTATTCAATCTATATATAAATGTGCATTCATTTTTGCCATTTTATATTCATTTAGTTGAACAGTTGTACACACTGATTAAAAAAATAAACATTAATGGCATTAATCAAAACACTTACTTTGTCATATTAGTAAGGAACACTGTCATTGCTGCGCGGTTATACTTGGCGTCGTCCTATACCTTTTTCACAGCGATCAGCTGTGTTGATTTTGAGTAAAATTATGGAAAGTTTTTCATAAGATCCCCCTGGGGTCAATGTGTTAGCACGAGAGAAGCTAGATGCTGTCGGGAGAACAAGCGATCGTCTCCCGAGTGCCTCTTGCTTAATTTATTAAATGTTGATGGCTTACGTTTCTTTCCCGTCACAGAAAGCCACCACAGGTTTATCAATGCTATTAAAGTATTATTTTGTTTTTGTTTGTTTGTTGATCACAAAGTACAAAGTAGATGAGGAAAACTAGGACTCTGTGTACTCAACGCGCCGCCATTGTTGGTTTACATTGCGTGGAATGGTGCGCTGTAATTTGTGGAGCGGATTTATTGCATTCTGTAGAAAAGGAGGAGTGGCGTTTATTGCGTTTTGGGAAAAAAGGGAGAAAAGATGACGGAATAACACAGCAGATATTGGATTTTGCGTAAAATTAAGAATTTACTTTTAAATACTGACCTGATATAATACTGATTTTGGCAGTAACTGATTTTTTTTCTTCAAAAATGGCGTTTATTGCGTTTTGGAACCAAACTCTTCATATATAGATTTAATTGAAGACAAATTCTGGAGTTTGCGATACATAAAATTATAGTTATAAATAGGATAGTTTGAGCAATCTCACATTGTAATGTTTGATTACTCACCTTTAACATGACACTCTGAGTGTTGACTCACAACGCCTGTACCGTTTTGCTTGTCTGCTGGCCATCTGTAGATGAACATGGCTGTATGGGAGGACCCAGCATCCAAGACTATGCCATACTGTAACAAACAATAGATCGAAAGAACTTAAAGATACAAAAATTCAGGCCAGCTACAATAAAATGTACTCCATATAAAGCACCTATTCACCAATGTTGTTAACTGGCACAAATGTTTTATTTTATGCATTTATTTACTTTTCATTTCCATCCATTTAAGAAGTACAAAATGAGCAATACAATATGATACAGTTTGCTTATTTGATCTTTTAAACATGCTGGTAAAGCCTATTCAGATTACAATCAAAAGGTGACAAAGCCACAGCTTATCGACACTGCATTTGGTTTTGTATAAAAACAGGGTGTGTGGGCTTTAGTAATGTGCATTGTTATGATTGAAACAAAGTTATAGTTGGGTTACTGTCTGTCTACTATCTATTTTTAGCTGATGCAGTTTAGTTTGCTTTGAAATATTGTAGATCAGATTTAATCTAATATCATGCAAACAGTAACATGTTTAATAGCTAATACTTTTTGAATCATTTACCGTCCCATTTGAAGCTATGCTTGCACCCACTTTAACCCCTCTTTAAAAATGATCAAAGTATAAGCTGTCGAACCTTTTCCTTAGTTAATTCATAATGCAAAATAGTATTCAGGTTACCATGGCTCACATAGAGCTTTCTGAGCAAATATGATGATTCATTTAAAAATCAAAAACATCTTTGATGTCCTATTTTCAGCACAACTATCAAATAAAGTATTAAATAGCGATAGATTAAAAAAAAACAAATGCCATTTATATATTATGTCTCTTTTATGACACACCTGCACTGCAAGCTCCAGAGTGATTGTGTATTTTGGGCAAGACACTACCTGAACCCTATTCATACATGCAAACCATGATAATCTCAACCAGTCTACACGCTTTGCCTACAGTTTGCATGCACTTGCAGTTGAATGGTAATCTCTAAAAGCTATTTGTTTCAAAGATCTCTGTGTTATTTAGGCAACTCGAAACATGTTTGAGTTTGCTTATCAACAGTGACTCACTGTCATGGTCTACCAAAATAAAATGTCCCTACATAAAATATAGTAGTAATGATGTTGAACTCTGTTGGGAAAGTTAGGACAAACTAAACATTTAAACACGGATTAAAAACTCATAATATGTTGGATTTCAATAAAAGGAAAAATTATTTAATTTTATAATCTGCTGAGAAATTTGAATAATTGATTTAGGGGAAATATGAAGTTTCAACATCTCATTTAAAAGCAGGGTAAAGAAACAGAGGCAATTAGAAATATACATTGATTTACTTTAAAAAGAACATATATTACAAAAATATTCATGGGTTGACACTTACGAAAAATAAACAAGATTTTATTATTATTATTTTAAAAGTATACCCTTTTTTTTGTAAACTGATTACCATTTTGCATTACCATAGTTTTAATACACATTACACATCTTATGGTTATACTATGGTCCCTGTATTGGAAAATGTGTAAAGTTGGTTACTCTGCAAATATCATAGTTAAACTAGTTACTGTAAACCCATTCATTCTACGAGACAGCAATCTCTTAATGCTTATGCAAGACTCAGTAACTAAGTCCCATAAATCAATGAGTGCAACAAGAAATGTGTAACCGATGTGCAAAGTTTATTTGCACAACCGGAACTAATTGATTCAAAACACAGATAAGCAGGCTACAATCTACTGAAACGTTGCACGGCAGTGGGATGCTTACTGTACTTCACACAGACCTCTTTTCAATTTGTAGCAGGTTTATTGAATGAAAAATAATATATTACCATGAACTGTGCTGGCTCTTTGATGTCTTCAGTGGGAATGACGGTCAGAAGAATGCCACCGACCGCCAGCAACATAACTGCAGTCGCGGTGATGATCTGGCATTGCTGTTGGTTACCCATGGATGCCGTGTATGCGACGCGATCCAGCGAGGAAAAATGATAGCAACGACATTTGTTGGTAAGTAGTAGTATTGTATATAGTGACGTATGTTAAAGGCTGTAAGCCCGGCAAAACGAAGTGGGCATGGCACTTGAACATTGTTCTCAGTCATAAGTTTTGTCATTCATCGTCATGGCGCAACAGGTTGTAGTAAAACCACAGAGTTTCCGCTCAGTCAGTCAGTCAGTCAGTCAGACAGACGAATGCGATAACTATAAACAAACGCGATTTTCTTTTAAACATACTGTTGCAATATTACCATTGATCTTTGGTACCTGCGTTCATAAATTTAAAAACAAATGTTTTGTTGTATAAATTTCTCGATAAAGGACCTGAAATCCTTCAGCTGTCAGTTATTGCTTTTATAAAACAGTTCATACTGTATACCTGGCAAGGTTTCATAAATTAAACACACAACAACAAAAATGTAGAGTACATTTTATGCTTAAAAATAGTCTTAAGCAATGAGTTAGTTTTTCAGAATGGTTCGAAATTTCTCAGTGCATGGGAATGGGATGGAGCCAACAAATTAAAAAGTGAATTAAAAGGCAGAAAACTGAGCAAGCTGGCTTTATCGATAAAAACGTAATCCGCACGGCTGACTGATGATATAATGTCTTGTGAAGCCAAGCCAGTCGGTTTTTGCAAGAAATTGAACGGTATTATATTCTTTAATGAGCCTCTGCCAAACATGAGCGCGATTTTGTTGTGTTGTTTGGTAAACCAGCCTCTTTCTCAGTGCAGACAGTTTCAGCAGTAACAACATAAACAAACGGCTTTCGTGGAACAAACATAACTTAAACGTTACGAAAACTTACACATAAAATAGGCTTGTTTGACTTCGTGTGGCGCCGCAAGAACCGACAGGCGTATCACAGTACCGCGAGAGCGTTATTTTGACGTCATCCGCCTGTCGGTTCTCGCGTCACCATATTAAGTTGAACAAGCCTAAAAACAACAGTGGCCCTGTCCCAAATGGCGCACTTCATGTGGACTTTCGGTCTCGTGGCCTTAAATTGCGCGTTCTCGCTTAGTCTACGAGTCCGTAGGGTGTCCCATCTGTCATTTTTACGCTTTGAAGTGTGCTCATCAGCGCCTCCTTTGCCCCCTTGATGCGGTCTTCAGCGAAGCCCGCACTGCAGCAGGCTTCGCGCACTTTGCCAACCCAGAAGTCCTTGCGAAAGGGCAATCGAACCAATCAGACGACGGAAGGGAGGAGTTCACACTGACGGGCAACTTCTCTACCTATTTTCCGGTGTGATGCTCGAGTCTGTCCCAAAATACGACTCCGGTGCACCCACGTGGACTCGCATCAAGGGTCCCTAAAGTCTGGACTACGTGATGTCATCAAAGTGTGGACTCTGAGGAGGACCACAAGTCCGGAGTGTGCCATTTGGGACAGGGCCAGTGTCTTAGAGTAGTTTATTTCTGATAACAAGCTAAATTGACAAGTAGATTACCGTTGTTAAAATCATATCTACAGCGTACTAAAAACTACACTGAGCTAAAGTTACTGTGTAAAATGTGTACTTTAACAGAGGTGGAAAAAGTAACAAAATATTGTACTTAAGTAAAAGTAAAGTTACTTTAATAATATTTAACTTAAGTAAAAGTAAAGTTACTTGTCTAAAAATCTACTCAAGTAAAAGTAAAAAGTAAGTCATTTTAACTTTACTCAGAGTAAAAGTTACTTTTTTTACAGCGGGAAGTGGTGGAGGATTCTAGTTCAAAAACGACAAGGTAATATAAATCTCAAACTAGTTGTTTTTAATTGTAGGAACATCTTTACAATTAAAGTGCAATAACAAAAATGTAATAAAATAATTTATTATATTATTTAATGATTTTACATGTGCGTTATGCACTTTTGAAGGTGGTCAGCAGCTTGTAAATACAATCACTATAGTAAGGTTGTAATTGATGTATTGCTGGTAACATACATTATTTTATTAAACTATATATCTAGTTTAAATGAGCATATAATGAGATGAGTGCCATGTCTATATACATTTGACTCGTTTATTATCTTCTTACTTCCCTGACCTGGGTACCTGATGTCAGACCTTTATTCTTTTCTCTCTCTCTCTCTCTCTCTCTCTCTCTCTCTCTCTCTCTCTCTCTCTCTCTCTCTCTCTCTCTCTCTCTCTCTCTTTCTCTCTCTCTCTCTCTGCAATGTCTAATGACCTGTGCATTCTCAAGGACGTTTTGAAGTTGTGTTTGACTTGACGCGAAGCTGCTAGACCTCGAAAGATGCATGGTATTAAAAACGCGTCGTGCAATTTCTTACTTAAGAGCAAGAATCCTACCTTTCATAGAAATGAAACACTCGCTTCGCGTCAGTGGAAAGTGGTCGCTTAAATATGACCAGGGGTTTCTTTCATAAGATTTGAACTGAGGCGGGTCTGCATTAGCACGCGCCTGTCTCGTCCGTCTCCATGGTTCTTTATGCGCATTCCCCCGCCCATCAATCATCCGTTGCGCGTCTTCATCACCTTGCTTTTTAAAATATTTTTTTACTCAGTAACGGATATGATTTAAAATGTAGCAAAGTACAATACTTTAAATAAAACATACTTAAGTAAAAGTAAAAGTACAGATTTTAAAAACTACTCAAAAAAGTAAAAGTACACAAAAAAACTACTCAATTACAGTAGCGTGAGTAAATGTAATTCGTTACTTTCCACCTCTGTACTTTAATATACAATGTTAACTACAGATTGGCTGATCTCTGTTCACAAAGAAACCAAAACATTTGTTATTTTTTACAATGTAGTTTTTCCAGAGTTCAGTTTAGCCACTAGCCACAGCATTAATCAATATGCTAAAATAAAATGGGGCCAAGAAGCAGCTGGAGCACAAATTTAGTGTAAAAAAGTTATAGTTTCACTCTGTACACATTTTATTGCATTTCTAGCAAGAAATTAGTATTGTATAGTTTTCAAATATGGTATAAGTTATCACAAAGGCACTCTCTGTTTATATTTTTAACTGAATACCATTATGCTGCCTAACTGTGCATTCAGACCGCCACGGGCGAGAGCGTCAAAGTTGCCGGAAGTCATTAGGCTTGTTTGAGATGAGCAAATTCTGCGCAGAATCGATCACCGGTGATCAGCGCAAGATGCATTCCGGTTAGAAAAGTGTCCGACTTACGTCCGACTTGCTCTGATGTCACACTGACGTGTACAAAATAACTCTCGCGATGGAGAGGCGGGCTCGTCGGATTCTACAGCCGAGCGCAGTTGCTCTCCACCGACTGCGTTGACGAAAAGCACGATGGGAAAAGACTTGCTGACGACACAGCTTAATGCTGATTTGCCCGGGAATGTCAGCTGATGACTTTTTAATTCTAAAAACTCCACTTCCTGTAGTAGTTTTTATATTTATTCAACTTGTTCGTGACTTATGACATTGATATTATTAATAAATTCCTTTAAACTTTTGTAATGGTGTTGTATTATTTGTACAGTGTGCTGTTTATATTTCACACAGAAACGAATTTGTATTACGTCTAGACTTAGATTACATCCCAACATTTACTAAGAAGCCTTTTCCAATAATGAACAGTTCAGCTTTGTGATTCTCCTTATAAACATCTTAATGTAAATGCATTTGTTGGTATTTCAGTTGCATCTATTTAATCCGCGATAAAATACGCGAACGCGATCTCTTCCATTGCTGACGTTTGCAGTCAACAACACTGCGAAATTCATGAAGCGTCCGGCTTGCCTCCACTTTTTTCACTCCTCCCCTCACTGCAGCCGGCTACTCTCGCCTATATTTCAGGCGAGGCAAGCTGCATCTCAAACAAGCCTATTTATTTTCAATGAGAGCCGGCGGCGACCTCCGGCGAGCAGCGGCGCGTTATGTACAGCGTGAGCGTCGAGGAGAGTTGAAATCAACTCAACTTTATGGTAATGAGATATGACGCGGTTCGGCGGCAACCAATCGGAAGGCAGAAATTTTCGGCTGCAACCAATCGGAAGGCGGAAACCTCCACCTGAGAGGAATTCAGAGAATGCATTCTAGCGTCAGAGCGTCCACTACACCTTTTCTTTAGCGTTGTTGGCAGGGCAGCCAGAGCTTTTATTGACGCTCTCGCCGGTGGCGGTCTGAATGCACAGTAAGTCTGTCTGAATGCGTTTCTTGGACCTGCCTTCATGCTTCCAAAGTCATTCGTGTGTTCAAGTTCATGCGGCGCTGCGCAGACCGATCGGCAAGGTTTGCTGCTTGCAGTCGAGGGAGGAGTTGAAGCCGAGCTGTCAAGTCGGACACCTGCTGCTTGCTGTAGTAATGTGAGCGCCGTGTTACATTTTTAATATAACTTTTTAATAAAATAAAAGTTGCAACCAGTTGCTGTTTATACTGTATGCCTGAAAATAACTGAAAACATCAACCTATATTATTAAAATAACAATAGAGTTTCGTCTGTCACCAGCCTTGATAGCATATGTCACAGTCACATGCCTTCAGAGCCAGCTCAAAGCGGACAAAATTTTTAAACGGCATGCACTGCTTCAAGTCAGCCGCCGTTCAGTCTACGCAGTGTCATGGAATTCTCCATACAACTCCTAATACCCCTGTTGAGTCTTAATGATTGCAGAGATGCCAGTCAAGATGTAACAAAATAATGTTTATTGAGCAGCTCAATCTGCAGAAGCAAAACTGGCAGCTGCAGAGAGAAGGTATCGAAACAACTTTCCTACTCTTCTCTCCCCAGCTGCTCATTTATATCCACTTTTTCACACACCTATGCCTGCACAAAGAACACTTTACTTGCACAGATCACACTTTAGACATTTGAAGAGCAGACAGTCACTATTTTTGTCTAGCACTAACAGTTGTACAATTTTATTTTGAGTAATTCTAAGAAACACAGGGATATAAACAGAATGTGCAACAAAAACATTCTGCATAACACTTAAAGTAAACTAGTTACATATCATTAAGCTTAATGTGTTATGTAAAATATACTTCTTATAAATCTATAAATTATGTTTTATTAACGCAGTTAGGGAGGAGCACGTCAAATACGCTACTTTCAGCTGTCTCCAATACTCTAATACCACCAGCTGTCTATAATCAGTAATCAACATGTCTACCCAATCAGCACAAGAGCAAGCCATATATAAACCACACGCAGAGGTGTAAAGTACTTGAGTAATTTTACTTGATTACTGTACTTAAGTATTATTTTTGGGGATTTTTACTTTACTTGAGTACAATTTAAAATCAGTACTTTTACTTTTACTTAATTAATTTTTTTAAGAAATAAAAGTACTTTTTACTCCTTACAATTTTATTTACAGTCAAAAAGTACTTATTTTTTAGACATCACTCTATTCTATTTTCCCTTACTCTTACCAAACCAATTGAATTGTGCTGACGGCCAGTTTAATTTAAATGTTATTTATTTTCCTTGGCCGACATACAGCTTGCCACTCCCTGAAATTCATACGGTCGTAGCTCAGGCACCTTAAGTCCGGGGTGTTTGACTTCGGGTCCCTTACCTGAGAGGGCCTTTCCAACGAGCCAATTCTGACGCTCTAACCCTTTCCCTGGCTGAGATACAGCGGTCATTCCTCTGATTTTCCCATGACCGTAGCTTGGATGCCTTTGGGTCGCTTATACCCGAGGGGACTTAAGGTGCCCGAGCTACAGTCGTGGAAAAAATTGGGGAAAGGACCACCATATCACGGCCGGGGAAATGGCTAGAGACTCATGGGTGGCTTGTTGGAAAGGCCCTCTTGGGTAGGATAAGGAACCCGAAGGGCGAACGCCCTGGACTTTTTAAGGTGCCTGAGCTAAGGCCAAGGAAAAATCCGGGAAGGGCTAGAGACTCGCGAGTGGGCTCGTCGGATGAAGATTTTTTCGCTTCTTTGAAACCGACAACACATTAAGCCAGCAAAGAGTTGGATGGATATCTGGCCTGAGTTTCAGACACCAGGAAGTCTCTGCTCACGTTCCCTGCTATTTGCAGCCTCTCTATCAAGACTAAGACCTTGTTCACGCTGTCAGTCCAAATCTGATTTTGTTGCATGTCTGACTGGACAGACTCACTGTCCACATTGTGTATCACAACTGTTTAGATCCGATCTGTGCGTCCTGTAGGGCTTTGCCATTTTCTGGATTATCTGCACTGTTTCTATGGCAATGACGTCACACTGGCACAACAATCGTGTTTTACATTTTACGTGACGCAACAGCATGACGTAACCGAAAAGCTACAAAAATACGATCAGAGCGGTCAGACTTAAATGTATTTCTGGAAATGTGATTTGAAAAGTATTCCAAACCACCTCTGGATATAGCTTGAAACAGAAAAGAAAAAAACAGATTTCATGTGGTTTTTGGCCGTTCACACGTTCTAAATGTGATTGGGTTCCAATCGAATATGTACCAAAATCAGATTTGGACTGACAGTGTGAACAAGAACTAATACAACTCTTTCTGCACTGGCAGTCTGTGAGATGCTTGATACTCAATTTTGAAAATCAGCTTCTGCTTTAGTTAAATTAGAGGTTTCACAACTTTGAGTAGCATGTTGCATACTGAAATTAGGTTGTTTTATAGTTTGATAATGAAATACAATTACATACAACAGTTGTAAAGCAGGATAAAACCCTGTATGTGGTGCATTCACTTCATGTTTTTAGAGATTAAAAGCTTAAACAAGAATCTCTAGTTAAAAATGTTCCTGTTACTTTTACTTTTTTAATACTCAAGTACAATTTTAATGTGGTACTTTTTACTTTTACTCAAGTATGATTCTGGCCAGATACTTTTACTTTTAATTGAGTAAAATTTACACTCAGTACTTTTACTTTCACTTGAGTAACATTTTTGAGTACTTTTTACACCTCTGAACCACAGTTAAACTCAAAAGAGATCCTCAGCGGTCTTCAAAACAGGTCTCGCTGAAACAGCCACCATGTCAGAGATAGAACTATTTTCATCTGACGACGAATCTCTTTACTCCCAAAGCGTTCATCTATGCCAGCTACCCCAACGAGTGCGGCTATTCTAGCAGGCAACGTCGCAGAGTCTCCAGCTCTAGTGCGCGGTCGCGAGCCAAAGCGGAAAAGATAGCTCTCCACCGACGAGACGCAAATCTTCTTCCTCGTCCGCATCATCCTCATCATCGTCATGCTCTCTGGCCCAGACAACCATCCCAGCAATAGGTAAATGGACTGTGCGTGGTCTAAGACAAGCATTAACTAACGCAGATATCCATTATCCTAGAAGAATGAATAAAGCAGAATTATACGATCTATACACAAACCTACAGTCAACAAGCGCTCCCTTTAAACCTCCATCTCCATTGAAGGTCCCCAAAAAAGCTACAAACAAGTCAACTAAAGGTAAAAAAAACATCTACCTCCCAATTCCAGCCTTCATCCAAAGCATGACCAGACCTCCGTCCACCAATATGTAAGAGCAGTGCGCCTTCAGCAAGCCTGGGACGGTCCCCAGATTTCATCACCGCTACACCGCAACCTTCTGCTCAGCATCACTCAGTGGGGTTTTCCAGCATTAGCCCCCAACGGGATTTACTGGACACCAGCAGCGACCGTCGTCCCTTTAGCATGAGGCTGCCTCTGCTGGCAGGGCAGGTGCAACCTGTGGACATCCATTGTTCGTGACACGCGGTTCCTGACGTGAGGCTGCCTCCACCAGAGCCGCGAGCCTGTTTTCCATCTCAGCACCCTCTCTCCTTCCCATTCGCTTCCCAAGCTCCAGCAGCTGCAACAGACACAAGACCACCTCAGTTTCCTACATCGGATTGTCTTCCCCATAACATAAGACCTCAAGCAAAATCACCTTTTTCCCTGCTTTCAGCTACTCAGATGCCCATACCACCACATGTTACATTTACATTTTGTCATTTAGCAGACGCTTTTGTCCAAAGCGACTTACAAGTGAGGGAAACAATAGAAGCAATTATGGCAACACAAGAACAGCAATACATAAGTGCACTGGAAATAGTCTCATCAAGTCCAACACAATATACATAGCCAAGGGTATGTTAGTATTTTTTTTATGGATAAAGAGGAAGGTAAATAGAGAAAGAGATAAAGAGAAAGGTAACTAAAGAAAGATAGTAAGTCTGTTATTAGGAAGTGAGGTAATGGCGGAAGAGATGGGTTTTTAGCCGAGTCTTAAAGACAGCTACAGTGTCAGCAGATCGTGTCACGACCGGCAGATCATTCCACAATTGTGGAACAGTTCCTGAGAATCTTGTTTTCTTCCCTTTTTGAGATGGCACCACAAGCCGTCGCTCAGTGGCAGAGCGCAGTGATTGAGAGGGTACATAAGGCTCTATAAGCAAGCGAAGGTAAGGGAGTGCTGACCCAGTGGTGGTTTTAAAGGCCAGGAGCAGAGCCTTAAATTTGATGCGAGCTGCTAGGAAGCCAGTGTAACTTGACAAAGAGAGGAGTGACATGCGCCCTCTTTGGCTCATTGAAGACCACTCTTGCCGCTGCATTCTGAATCATCTGTAGGGGTTTGGTCGTGCAGGGCGGAACCTGCTGCTGCGAGCATTTCCACCAAACACCATTGCTTCAGAACCCTCCGTAGCCAGCAGCAAAGGGAATCCAACTTTTCCACAAATAAATTTTTGGCTCTCCCTCTCCTGCTCTAACAAATTTAGACATCACAACTTATTAAAGACATCCAAAAGATCCATCCCACCCGTCCAGATGCTAGACAACCACTTAACACTAGACCTGACCATCAAGTGTATCCGTATCCTCCGTTTAGGCTACCATTCCAGCTCGCACATTTGGGCGCAATGTTTATTTTGGCTTTTTTCGGTTTTCTCAGATCCTCCAAACTTATCATTGTCTCAAATTTTAACACAAAAATTCATCCCAGCATTTCAGATTTATCCTTAGTAGACGAAGAAATCTCCTACTTTATCAAACAGAGTAAGACAGACCAATCCAAAAAAGGCAATTTTATTTATATTTTCAACCTTCATTCACCTATCCAACCGTACCAAACCCTCCAATACTACCTTCAATTCAGAAAATCAACAAGTAAAGATCCCTTAGACCCACTTTTTATTAACAATGCAAACCAACCAGTCCCGCGCTTCACATTTAAAATGAGTCCTGAAACAATCAGACATCTCAGCCGAACACATTTCAGGACACTCTTTTCGCATAGGTGCCACAAACACAGCCGCCCAAAAAGGACTTTCACAGCAGCAGATCCAAGCTCTTGGTCATTGGTCACTCGAAGCTTTCAAAACCTATATAAGAACTAACCGCTTCCACATTTAAAAAGCGCACAAAACCCTTATCAGCTAAAACCAACTCTAACTCGTTTTTTACCGGGGGGGGGGGGGCTTACCCATTCGATCACAGTGAGTATTGAATTCCCGTCAGATGCTGCGAGAGCCCTTCCAATTGGTAATAGCTAAACGTTTTCATGTCCATACCAGGGGGGCTTACCCGTCCGATTGCAGTGAGTATTGAACTTCCGTCAGACACTGCAAAAGCCTTCCCAATATGAATCATCCACTTCAAAGCCCGGGGGGCTCATTTATCTGATTGCAGTGAGTATTAAACTCCCGTCAGATGCCGCAAAAAAGCTCTCCCAATTTAAATCATACACCCTTTCGCCAACGAGGGCTTACTTATCCGATCGCAGTGAGTATTGAACTCCTGTCGGATGTTGCAAAAGCCCTCCTAATTTAAATTGTACACCCTTTCGCCAATGGGGGCTTACCAGTCCGATCGCAGTGAGTGTTGAACTCCCATCGAATATTGCAAAAGCCCTCCCAATTTAAATCGCACAGCCCTTCGCCAATGGGGGCTTACCCGTCCGATCGCAGTGAGTATTAAACTCCCGTTAGACACTGTAATAACCCTCCCAATTAAAATCGCACACCCCTTCGCCAATGGGGGCTTACCAGTCCGACCGCAGTGAGTTTTGAACTCCCGTCAGATGTTGCAAAAGCCCTCCCAATTTAAATCGCACACCCCTTCGCCAGTGTGGGCTTACCAGTCCAATCGCAATGAGTATTGAACTCCCGTTAGATGTTGCAAAAGCCCTCCCAATTTAAATCGCACACCCCTTCGCTAATGGGGGCTTACCCGTCCGATTGCAGTGAGTATTGAACTCCCGTCGGACGCTGCAAAAGCCTTCACAATTTAAACCACACACCCCTTCGCCAACGCAAACATCAGCCTCATCATTTCTACTATTTGGGGGGTACAGTTCCCCGGCTGCTGTCCGAATAAATGAATTTTGCATTTTTTTTTGGAGGGTACTCTGTGTTTGGGCTCATTTCCGAGCTCAGAGCATTCTCCCCGGACAGCACGCCAAATACGTTTACAAAGCTAATCTTTCCGACTTATTTGTAAGTGTGAACTCATGAAATTATGTTTTATTAGCGCATTTCGGGAGGAGCATGTCAAATACGCTACTTTCAGCTGTCTCCAAACAGTAGCCTTATCAACAAATACTCTAATACCACCAGCTGTCTATATTGACATGTTTTTTTAAAACTAGTTATATTTCCTAATTTAACTTAATCCTGGCTTAAGATAATCCCTGTCCGGGAAACCACCCCTAAAGTGGTGGAAATCATGGACTTGCATTATATGAATAATGCAAGTCATTATATGAATAAAACAAGTCTCTGCGGTTTTTGCAAAATATCTTCTTTATTGTTTAACTGAAGAGAAAATGTCACCAAAATATCCGATGACCTGAGAGTGAGTAAATAAACAGCAAATTTTCATTTTTGGGGGAACTATCCCTTTATTTAAAGGTACAGTAAGTAGGGTTTTAAGTGTTTTATTAATCAAAATCAATGTCTTTATTCATAAATATGTCCTCTGTGGTGTCAAATGACCTCTGCCAGTGATCTTACTTTTCTTTGTAAGCTTAGAATTTCTTCTCTTGACTTACATTGAACGGATAAGTCCAAGAAGGCTTCCATGTTGTTCCGCTGTATTGATAAATTATAATAGAAAAGAGGGACAAAAAGCACTAGCCTACCAAAGCGTTTCAATAACGCGTTTTCATTCAGAACAGGTGAACCAGCTGAAACGGAGAAGGCGATCAGTGATTACATAGCGGCTACCGTAGTTGCAACACGCATTTGGAAAAGCGAGGCGCTAAAGAGCACTGTTCGTTTGAATGCAAAATACAATTTCATCACTAGATGGGGGTAAATCCTACTTATTGTCCCTTTAATTCAGTACATACCTGCTGCATCACAATTCGCCTACTTACACTATGCACTAAAAATATATACTGTTTTTGTATGTAGAATAGTTTTAGTGCGTAGAAAAAAAGCATTCAAGTACTGTCTGGGACAAAGTCTGTTGTTGCCTGGCATTGTGATCATTAACCATGAATCATTAAACTTATTAAAGCATAGAATCACTGAACTTTCACAATGAGGTGTGGGTAATATCGTCCTTTAAAGCCAGCAGCCATATCATCCTGTAGCCCAAGACAGCTTGCCCACTAAAGCTAAGTAGGATTGAGACTGGTTAGTATTTGGATGGGAGACGTCTTGAGAAATCCAGCTTGCTGCTGGTAGAGGTGTTAGTGAGACCAGCAGGGAGTGCTCACCCTGTGTTCTATGTGGGTCTTTACACCCCAGTATAGTGATGGGGACACAACTGTCAAAAAGCACCGTCCTGTGGATGAGATGTTAAACCGAGGTCCTGACTCTCTGTGTTCATTAAAAATCATATATTTATTTGTTATTATGTGGTTACATTGCAGCTAACCTGTGATGATATTTAACAGATTATCTGTAAAAACACAAACACAGGCTGTTAAATGGTCTTGTAGATTAACTGGTATTAGAGCATTGCACTGATAAAAAGAAGTGAGATAGAGTGCACTGCTTTTGATAAAAGTGTCTGCCAATGCCTAAATGTAATGTAAATGTAAATTTATGGCACACACAGCAGGTTGTATAGGTTTGCCTAGGAAGATGATTTCATGGTTGGGGTTCTTTCAGAATCCTGTAATAGAAAAAGATTGACAGCAGAGGCTGATAAAAATGTAAGAGTTTCCTAGACTAATTTACAGTAGTGGGGCTATAATGAGATAAAACGAAAAGACCATTCATTGGGAAATTAAAACGTGGATTTATGCAAATAGTGATTAGCTGCATATGCTAATCTTATTCAGTATGTAGAGGCTGAAAGTTTGTGATTTTGCTGTTTCTTGATTTGTTGAAAATTGACACAAGTTCATGCTTGGTTTGTATTTTGTGGTGTAAGCAGGCATGCATGCATCAGTGACCTGATGTGAGAGAGTCTTTTTCTCAGCTTTTTACTTTATAGCTCCAGTATTGTAATTTCTGCAACAGTATAAAATGTTTAGGCCCCTTGTGAATATATTCAGTTTTTTTACACTGAACATAGACATATATTGCTGTAATGTGCTTGTGTTTTACTACATCACTTTCACACTCTAAAAAAGAATGTGTGAATTTTAACACATTGTTTTGTGTTAATTTGACACATACGTGTTATTTTAACACTTTATGTGTCATTTCGTGTTGATTTTGAGTTCAAATAAATAGAAGCGTCAACACAAGATGTGTTAAAACAACACCAAGTGTGTTGTTCCAAAAATATCACAGGGGTGTGTTGAGTTAGTTATTTTAACACATTCGTTTTAATGGTGCAGCTATAAGGAATATGTAACCTAGTGATGGACTCTTAAAGCGATATCCAGCTAAATATCAAAATTACACCATGATGTACTCACCCTCAAGCAATCCGAGATACATATGTCTATAATCCTTCAGACAAACACATTTGGAGTTATTTTAGTAAATGTCCTTGCTTTTCCAAGATTATAATGAGAGAAAACAGTGATCAGGGAACAACTTCTGACTTTAAAGGACAAGTTCGGTATTTTAGACTTAAAGCCCTGTTTTCAGATTGTTTATGGTGAAATAGAATGGTTTTGACTGAAATTTCGACATTTGCGGGTGCCCTGAGAATTTTCGCGTGTTTGTGTTTCAGCTCAGACCTCTACAATGGGTTTAATGGTGCACTGGAACAATCCTTCCTAAAATGCATTAAACTTTCGTTTACAAAGACGTGAAACTCACCGAGTGGTCAGGGGTGTTCACTGGTATGCTCACACAAAAATCGCTCCAAAAGACGCATTCCAACAGGTTTTATCGTAGTTTTTACCAGCTCCATGGACTTGTATTAGATGTCCTGTGAGGTACAGTATTACTCCGCGCCGGGAACTTTGTTTCTATTCTTGCAATTGGCAAAGGCGGATTATCGCCACCACCTGGGCTGGAGTGTCTATTATTCAAGCTCTAAGCGGAAGAATGTACGGGTGTGAGGCGTTTGGAAAAATAAGTCCACAAGTTAACAACGAATGCTAAAACAGCTGTTGGAAAGCATCTTTGCAGCAATTTTTGTGTGAGCATATCAGTGAACACCCCTGACCACTCGGTGAGTTTCACGTCTTTGTAAACAAAAGTTTAATGCATTTTAGAAAGGATTGTTCCAGTGCACCATTAAACCCATTGTAGAGGTGTGAGATGAAACACAAACATCCAAAAAAACTCAGGGCAGCCGCATGTGTCGAAATTTCAGTCAAAACCGTTCTATTTCACCAAAAACAATCTTAAAACAGGGCTTAAAGTGTAAAATACCGAACTTGTCCTTTAAAGCCCTGAAAAAGTGCATCCATTCTTCACAGAAGTAATCCACAGGGCTCCTTTGGTTAATAAAAGACTTTTGTGGGTAATCGAGTAATATCCATATTTTAAACTTTATAAACTATAATAACTAGCTTCCGGTAACAACCCCATCTTGGAGTCCCTGCGCAAACATGGCAACGAGCGCTAAAACTCTAGCGTTTTTACAGTTTATAAAGTTTGAAATATGGTCGGAGCCGATGGTGTAGTGGACAGTGCTCCGACATATGGTGCAAACACACTTCCGGTGACCCGAGTTCGAATCCGGGCACGTGGCCTTTGCTGATCACATACTCCTTTCTTCATCCTGTAGCCTAGTTTCCTGTTGTCTCTCAATTACTTACTGTCTATCAATAAAGGCAAAATGCCCCCCAAAATTTTTTGAAATATGGATTTTTTTAACACAATTCCATTAATTACCTGTAGAAGATCTTTATTACCCATGTGGATTAACTCTTTGAAGGAGGCACTTTTTTGGGGTTTAAAGTCAGAAGTTGTTTCTTGAGCTCTGTTTTCTACCATTATAAAACTTGGAAGAGCAAGGACATTTACTAAAATTAGGGGTGCACTGATATATCGTGCGATGATGCTTGCTATGCCTCTCAATGAATTACGGTAAAATGCCACTACATCCAAATGCCAGGGGGCGCTCTCGTGCACAAACACAATATGCGCAGTAGACGAAGAACCACACACACACACGCAGCTATCGCCCTTGTGAGCCGTTTCTCAATATGCGTTCTTGTCTGTACTTGTGTTCTTGTGGACTTGTGAAACGTCATCAGTCGCGGCCCAAGTACTGTTCCAAATCAAAGTTCGCATCAAGCCCAAGTTCACATAAAATCCCCGGATGTGTTCTTGATCCCATTTTATCGAGGATGCATCAGAGAAGACTTGTGTGGACTTATGACAGCGAAGTTTCCCAGAATGCATTTCGCGTCAGGAGTTCGTTCTTCCGAGTCTGAACTTGCAAGTTCGAACTACGAAGGACACAAGTCCGAGTTCGGCGTACTTGGTTTTGAAAACCGGCTGTGGTCCTCCTCAGAGTCCACACTTTGATGACATCACGTAGTCCAGACTTTAGGGACCCTTGATGCGAGTCCACGTGGGTGCACCGGAGTCGTATTTTGGGACAGACTCGAGCATCACACCGGAAATAGGTAGAGAAGTTGCCCGTCAGTGTGAACTCCTCCCTTCCGTCGTCTGATTGGTCTGATTGCCCTTTCGCAAGGACTTCTGGGTTGGCAAAGTGCGTGAAGCCTGCTGCAGTGCGGGCTTCGCTGAAGACCGCATCAAGGGGGCAAAGGAGGCGCTGATGAGCACACTTCAAAGCCTAAAAATGACAGATGGGACATCCTACGGACTCGTAGACTAAGCGAGAACGCGCAATTTAAGGCCACGAGACCGAAAGTCCACATGAAGTGCGCCATTTGGGACAGGGCCTATGACACGAAGCTCCAGGAAATGGCTTAAGGATATTTTTATATTGCTGTTCTTCAAACCTTTTCAGGTATTTTCATGATAATGTATGTATAATGATTATGTTTGACGAGTGTTGCTTTTTCAAATGCATGTTATAAACGACTCAAACTAACAGTGATTTCAGATCGATAAGGACTTACTGATCAAAATCCGTAGCTCATGAAATAGCTGTGGATAATATCGGCTGTGCGATTCAGAATAGTATCAGCCACGTATTATTAGTGTATATCGGCATTTATCTGTGCACCCCTAACTAAAATAACTCCAAATGTGCTCATCTGAAAGATGCTAGACATATATATATCTCGGATTGCTTGAGGATAAGTAAATCATGAGGTGATATTTTTGCTGGAGTATCCCTTGAAGTGAAATTGCCAACTTACAATTGCCCAGGTCAAAAAAAATCTCCCTACACTATTGATGTGAGTGTATTATAATGACAGACAGTATAACTATAAACTAGTATGTAACTATGTTTATCCAGCTAACCGTTCAACCAAAATCGCACAACAGTCCTTATTTAATCTGAATTGACCTATATGTCAGGCCTTTAATCCACAAGATCTATGCATGGAGGCTTGCTTCAGTGTTGGCACATGGTTATGGCACATGGTTTTCATGCCACCACTCCATAAATAATTTTTTTAGGTCCCCCCTGGTGGAGAGAATGCTAAGCAAATGTTGCTGTCAAGCAAAGTGCGTTCAACAGATCGTATTATCAGACATGGCTCATAATGTATACCCAGGGATTATAAAACTTCTACAACCGGTCACACCCCTGAGACTGTGCTTGTACAGTTTTATTTGACATTAACAGGGCCTTTTACAACATGAACACAAATTCTAACCACAGACACTATTTAAAACATTTCATCTACGCGTATAAATAGCATACATCGTCTATTGACTTTACAAATGTTTGACTTTTTCAGTTAGGATAAATATAAAAGTACCAGCTCAGTAGTAGATAGAAAGCTGTGCGCCTGCCAAAGGTCTTATCTATCTAAGCGTGTATTATTTATTTCCTCTCTCTCCCCTCATTCTCTTTGTGCCCTTCCCTGACATTGCAGCAGTCTTTGTCAGCAGCTGTCACATCTCTGCTTCAGGCTGGTCCGTATGTAGAAAGCCTCTGCTCATCCATGTCAAATAGCACATGGCCAGAGCTGTACCCTGGATCCTTGCATATTCTGTTAACAATGAAGCACTGGTAGTTCCACAGTAACAGTAGCACCATTCCACACAGAGCCAGTATAATGAGACAGACCAGCAGGAGGCGCTGTTTGTTCATCCAGGATCCTGCCTGACAGCTCTCATTAGTTATATGGGTGCACCTCCACAGTGATATCTTCAGCAAAGATCTCGAGCGCTGATGTGAATGCAGAGACGATGGGAAATCTTTGGTTTGAGCAGGGATCTCTACCGTACTCATTGCGCCGGAAGTGCACAGAGATTCGTACAAGCTGAGGGAAAACAAGTGGTAGGGCCAAATGTGAGATTTTACTACTAGGGGTTTATGTTTATTATAAACAATCTTTTATAAAATTTCTAATATGCATATATAATTTTCGATTATGTAGTTTGCTAAATCTACACCAATAATAATTTATTTTTATACACTCTAGAAAAGATTAGTTGACTTTACTTACATAAAAAAATAAGCTGGCAATTTCCATGCCGTTACGTATCATCTGGTGGTTGTTTTGACGTATGTTGTTGCATATGTGTAGCAGTATGGAAATTGCTTACTTAATTTTTTTATGCAACTGGTTTTCTCGATATTTTTTAAGTAGGCTCTAAATATAAGCATATTTAAATAAAAATGACTGAAAATGATTAGCTGTTTTAGTGAGTTGGTCACTACATTTTGGCTGCCTGCTCACTTGCGTGCCACTAGACACTAAATGGCTGCATTGCATACTTGCAAGAGGTCAATGCATATGATACTTTGCATGCTCTCTGCACAGATACCGATATTCATAAATAAATCTTGGCCTACCTTTCCAGCTGATGTAGAAGCTGTGGGTCTGCTTGTTTGCAGTGATAAAGGCTGTAATAAGCCCTAGGCTTTGTCCATTCACCAACCTTTGTTCCTGTTTGGATTACTTCTGCTCAATGTATCAAAACAAACAGATTCAGATCAGCTCCTCCTCTTCTTTCTTGGTACAACACCTTCTCTAAACCAGATTGTGACCAACTTTAATGTCAGCGGCAGACTGTGATTCTCATTAATATATCATTTTTACTGAAAAAATAAATGATACCTATTCAGATTATGAATCTGTGGATCAATGCAGGTCACTGTGCAGTAATAAAAAACTTTATGGCATATTTTAGATTTTTTAAATAATGGATGTGGGCACACTGCTTTATTGTACTGAATTTTTTGTTCCTTATGGAAAACCCATGTAATATTCCCAGTTTGAGCAAGCAGTAACATTGCATTGAAAAAAATATCTAAATAACCATTTGCTGAGGAAAATATACTGGATTCAATGTAAAAGTTTATTGTTAGGAGCAGCTTTAATATATTAAAGAGAGCAAACCTTTGCTTTAAATCCTGAAACACTTGCTTTCTACTTCTTGTACTCATTTATTCAATAAAAATGATCAAAAGCAGAGAGGGGCAGAAAGGCAAACATATAACAAAAGTGATCCAGTCCAGATTTTATTTTTGCATTTGATATATATTTTATTGGCACACAAGAGTATAGCAGTTATACACTGTTAAACATATATCTTTGTTTGAGTTCTGTATAGCTTCTTCACAAACATTATTGAAATAATCATCAAAAGCACATTTGGTGGTAGAAAATATAATAAACTGTGTTACAATGTTTTAAATAAATAATGAATGTTTGTTTACAACAGTGAACAGGCCATGTTCCATTGCTTTATTTGTCGAGGATGTGTTCCATCTCAAGCCTTTAGATTGAAAAGCATGTGGGTCAAGCTCCTTAAAACTTATTTTTGAAAAATATTTTTCAGTCAGGAACAATGTGTTTAAAAAGTGTCGTTTATTGAACGACATTTCGGTACATATTAAAAATTTTGTTAATGATATTTTTGATATCCACATTCAAGGTGGTACAACCAATCATTGTCTATTATTTGCCAGTTTTAATGCATTCCCTGTGTGATGCTGATTGTTTGTTTATTTGATAGTGGCATTTAAAATTATAATCCTGAAAATAGTTTGGAAGTGTAAAACAACTTTACCATAAAACTAACATTTGAGAGCTATACATTTAAGAATACAAATTTAAAAAAAAAGTATAACAACAATTACTTTATAAACAACATTAGCTTGAATTTATTAAAACTACAATTATAAGCAAAACTATTATCTTATTAAATTTTTTTATCTTAATGTTTTAATATTTCTTAGGGGCATTCATACCAGTTGCACCCTTGGTTGCACCACCTGACCTCTGCAATGAATTAACATTTAACAGAATTCCACTTGGGTGCTTGTACAAGCGTTTGCCTGTGATATCAAATTCATAAATATACTTTTAAAATACAATTAAAATGTTTTTGATAAAATAGCATTTTTTTCTAGTTTTACATTGGTTGTACCACCTGACACAGACATGTACCATCCTATCCATTTCATTAAAGTGGCTATTTTTAACCTGGGGTTCACTGGAGGATGTGATATCATGTTTACTGTTTATACTTAAATATAAATGGTTGGACAAAAGTTTTTAGTTAGGCTATACTAACATTCCAATAACTGCTGATATTTGTGAAATTTGTTTATAGGAAAGGTTTCTTTCGAACATAAAAATGCCAAAGTATCTTATTCTGAAACTTCAATCATTTAAACACCATTTTTAACAGTTAAATTGCAAATCTGGACAGTTGCCCTGCCTGCCATTTTACAAGTTAGACATACCAAAGCAAATATTAGTATTTATTAATTAAAATATATTAAAAATGCATTTAAATAAATCGGTTTTATAGAATAAAGTGACACCAAAATATGTATGTCATAGCATTGACCCATATTGGTTTATTTAAAACTTTTGCTTGTACTTTGTGCTTGCTAAAATGAGTTATTGTTGCTATTATGGGTTTTGACCACACTTCTAAAAATCTTCAATTCCAATCTTATAATAAAATATTAGCTTCACATTATTACACATAGCAGCATTTAAAACAGAGTATATTATTCTATTAGGGTCACATTTGTTATTTATAACCTACAGAGAATTTGCAGATACGCTTTTATAATAAGATTCACTGTTACATGAAGCAGTTCACAGTAAAACTGGACTTCAGACATTTTACTGAACCCCACTAAACAAATTAATATTGCCAATAGAGACCACCAGACCCTGTAAGATCTAACTGCTATGTTTCTATTAAATACTTCATTTTCCTCTAAAACATATATTATCCTCATATAGATTTCTTCATAAAAAAGCTTCATAACTGTTACGGTTAAAGCACGAGTTAACACTCTAAACCTTTCACAATGGTTCTCACGATACTTATCAAAGCCCTCAGATTGATTGATTGATTGCTTAAACATGATCTAATGCTGCTAACCTATTATTGGCCAGTATGCTTTTAAAAGCCCACAAAAACCGACAAGTATCACTTTTGCTGGTAACCATTTAACTAGCCCATAGAGCAAAAGCTGATAGGACAACGAACAATGAAAATAACACCTAATGTTATTTTACACACAGACAAAATAAGATACAGTTTATATCATATAATGACATAGTGAAATATATATAATGCAAAGAAAGGTTCCCTTGGTAGCTGGAGGATACTACCAACCTTACACAATGATACAGAAATTATTACAGGGAATTTTAAGCAGGATTTGGTGTTTGAAAAGAGCATCACAGCTCAAAAGATCCTGTAATAATATCTGCTTCATAACATCTACGCCACTCTTAGTATTAAGGGTTCCTTTCAAGTTTTTTTATAGTTTTTCAAAAACGTTTTTGCTAAACAAGGTCAGATCTGCTACATTTAGCCTCTGGCTCAGTAAACCCATTTTATATGCCGATATTCTGAGAATTTTCAGCCAAAAATGAATTATTTGTTTTTACAAAAGGTAGAAAATATAAAGGAATGAATAAATAAAGTAGAGAAGATTGTAAGTCAAAAATCCACAGTATGTTTGTTCAAAGCAACCCTGACCACTTTGAGAACGGCAGTGAGGAGAGAGAATCCGAAATATAAGAAAAGTGCAACAATGATTAATGTGCCAACTTTGAATTTGTCTACATCTGAATTCCAACCTACCTCCATTGCCTCACCTACTGTGTAGATATACAAACAAGATATGTTTTATATACAGGCATACTTTTCTATAAGATGTTTTTGCTCCAACAAATGGGATCAAGATAAGCTACATATATCTTAGGTGGAGGTAGAAAGACCTGTAACGTATGTATGAAACATATATCGTAATACAACTGAATGCTGACCCGATGGCGGAACAGAACTCCAAATATATATTTACAATTTCACAAAAACGCCTTCATATATGTGCAAAAGATTTAAAAAAGTGAAGCACTTTGTGTGTGTACAGTATGCGTGTTTGTGATTATTGGTCAAGGGGTTATGTGAACTGTGTGGCAGTGCGAATTTGCTCCATTAAGGGGTTAAATTTGTCACAGCGCGTCCAACGTAGTTTTATATCCAGTGTGTATATGCCGAGGCCGGAGGATTTTGCTCAATTGGAGGTGCCGTTGGCTCAGGTGGGGACGCAATGGCAGCTTGCAACATCCGGTCTGTTTCAGAGCCAAACGGCTGCTTTCCAGCCTGCAAAGTCTTTCTCTCTTTCTCTGCCTGTCAAATTCTCTTTCCTCTGTTCACTTTCACACCACTGTGCTCACCGAGGGGTCTGACAGGTTGAGCTGGCCGGTTATGTCTGTGGGATATGGCTGGAAATAAGGAGGAAACAAAAGGCAAATAATACGTTCCTTTAGTATTACTGTACACTAAGTACATATTTGTATACATGCATGGTAACTCCATGACTGTATTTCACCAATATTTAGTTCACGTTGTTATGACGGAGGTAATCTTTCCACCCACCACAACAGTCAGTGTTTACATGTATCCTGGAATAATCTGGCTGCGTTCCTGCTCGGACTTTGACAAACACAACAAACGAGGTCACGGATTCATTACAACGCCTTACAGTACCGTCGCTCGCGCTTCCAGGCTCAAATTTAATATGCTTTCTTAAACAAGTACCATACATCATGAGCCTGTAATAACAAAAACGAGGCTCTGTCTGCCTGGCACACAGCTAATAATTTACCTGACCTAGAAGTGTTGTCACCATAGTAACTGTCCGAATGAAATACTTAAGGCTGGAGCTGATACGGAGCACATGATGCAGAACATTACTATCGACCGTTGGTATCAGATTTAAAGGGATAATTTACTCAATTATTTTTTATTTAGCTCAACTGCACTTTTTGAAAGGGTGACAGCTTACTGAAAAAATTATTAATTCAATTTACTCAATTTTTTAAGGTAAGTGGTCGCAATCAATTTATTTAAGCTACATAAAAAAAAATTAGAAATACAAAACAAAACAAAAAACTTTTGTTTAAATGTAGCTTAAATAAATTGATTGAATAATTTTTTTTCAGTATATGGCAAACTATTTTGGAACTGTTTGGGGTTGATGTTAAAAGTCATGAGTCATAAGCATACCGATTTAGGGTTTAAAGTGGGTGGCGTGATACTCTCGCTCATAACAAGGTTGTTTATGGTGTTCCGAGTCAATTCTGAGTCATAACCACAGCGCTCCCTGTCTACAAACAGGTGAACGGCACGAGCTCTATTCTACAACAACCAGAAGGGTCATGCTGGTAGAGGAAGAGAGAGGCAGTGTGGCATGTGGTGTGGACACCGACAATCAAAACGCCATTGAAATCCATTTATAAAAAAACACTGATACAAAAGAAAAGGATGATTAGGACTGAGATGAGTAAACATCAGTTCAAAAAGACCAGTTTTGGTACTGTCTGCCTATATAGTATCTTCAAATACCACACATGTCAGGGGCATCTTTAATCTGATCTTAATCTGCTCTCTTTATCCTTTGAAAATACATTAAAATATAAATCAGGATATACACACCATGTTATTATGTTACAAATACAAATCTTGGCAGTACCCTCACCTCTGTAAATCATGTTTAATAAGCCCATTTGGTGGAGAAATCAACTGTGCATACTGTATTGAATACTAGATCTACAAATATCGATTCCAAAAAGATTTGTGATGTTTTGAAGGAATTCAGACTGCAATATTGTTCATAAAGTATAATTCTGCAAGTTATTAGCTGCTTGGTTGAGGAGGGTATATATAACAAATCATTGCCGTACCCAGAAATGTGTAGCGAGAAACTGAATATAAATTTCATCCAAAACATTTAGTGATGCAATGCGTTAAAATTGTTACTTGCAGTTTTGTTTGTATTGAATCCTCAGAGCCAGCAGCATTTTAGTTGGAGTGCTACGTCTTATTAAACCTCCAAGGAAAGACAATCTTTGCGAATAGCCTAATTTTGGTAAGAATTTGCAGAATTACGCTCTGAGAGTTCAATACGTTGGAAACGTGGACCCAAATTCCACCTGAGGATCATCTCCTGAAAATGAAAGGGACATTTTTCAATTCATTGCACTGCAAAGAAAACATTGGGTGGTTAAAATAAGCGCAGGGATCTTGATAGAGAGGAACAGCCCAGGTTATTTTAGCATTGGTTGCCTTTGGCTGTTAACGGAGTCGCCGTGCATCGTGGGAAGCGTACGGGGTGACTTTGTGAAGAAAATGAGAAAATGAAGAACGCAAAAATGATTGTTACAGGACCGAGCGGTGAGTGAGGACAGACACGAGAACACATAAAGAAAGGAGAACATAAAATGTGTAAATTAAGCGTAAAGTAAAATCACATCCAGGTTAGGCGCGGGAGAAAGACCAGCACAAATGCTCAGAAGGAGAAGCTGCCTTGCCCCCTCCTGCAAGGTCAAACCCGCATCCCCGAATCCTAACCTATAACCTTTCTTTGTTCCCTTTCCACTTTTCCTAGCAAGTATAGATTTCTTATTGGGCTTTCCCAGCAGATGTCTGGATGGAGTATAGATGGCTGACTGACAGACATGTAGTGGCCATGACTGTAACTTCATGTGTGAGGGTGAAGAAAGTCTGAGATGAGATGACAGGAGATTAGAAGATAGTCAAAGAAACAGGGCAGGCCGAGGAAAGGTAGAAAGATATAGAAAGAGGTAAGAACGAGAAGTAGATAGAGAAGTACAGGCAGGGCGTCATTTCTTAATCTCCTTACCGTGTCTTTGGACGACCTACGTCTCTTGATGTTGGAAGCCAGGTTGGTACTGATGGACCTAAAAGAGGCTTTCTTTTTGGGGTCGGGCTCTGCTCTACCACTTTTCCTATCCTAAAATAAATATACAGTATATGTAGAACAATTATTTGTGTTCTCTGAAGGAGTGTGTCTGGTTTCCAACCATCACCACCAACCGCTACAACTATCACTTTAAAGCGCTGCCTTGCTGTTGCTTCTAAAACATCATGTATCTTCTAAAATTGAATTAACGGGCCGTCTCCTGTCCACTCGCCATCTCCGTCCTGGCTTTGAGTCAGAATAGTGCTTTCCTGCGCCCACAGCTCTACAAGGAAAAAGGATACTGGCATAGACCGGGTGAGAATGTGCACAGACAGGCTTACTTTACTCTTGAATAATCCTTACGTACTAGAGGGGGGGGAACGCTGTGGATAGTGTGATCAAGATCCGCTCATCCACAGTCCCACGACTCCGTAATGAAAAGCAAAAGCATTAGCAAAGGAAAAGAAAAGAAGCAAAATGAAAGTCATCGGATGGAAAAACAAAGACTCTTTTGCTTTTTTGAAAAGGGAAAAGATGTTGTTTTTGGGAAAACAAACAACTCATCAATAATCTGTTGAAACTAAACATAGTCCCTTAGCATTATACCCCAGCGAGAGTATAATGGGCTTATGAAGGAAGAAGGGGTGTGCAGGCTCGTAAGAGGGGACAAGAGCGTCAAGGGTGGGGGTTTGTGAATTCAACCAGAAGACATGCAATACATGGAACCAAAAACGAAAATGCGAAATGAATGACATGACAGTTGACCTTGGCTGGCACCGTCATTCCCTACAGTAGCAGGACCATGTTTCTGGCCTGTGTGTTCTTGCTTTGTCCACATAATGTTTGATCCCTTATATAAACCTATAAATCTTGTAAATGGTGATATATAGCGCAAATAGGTTAGTGAGCCATATCAAATTAAATTACTTTAAATCCTTGCCTTGGTCAAACACGACATCAAATGCATTATACAGTATAGATTATCTTTGAGTCATTACACTTTTTTGGCTCTCAAAGAATGTTGCAAAATAAATAACATATATTGTGATTTTAACATATTAATGCATTTTTCCGTAAATCATCAGAACAATGAGGTGCACAGAAAGAATGAGCGTATGGTCTCCTAACCGCCAATGCTTTCATCCATTGCATTTCAAAATCCTGTGATGAGGTAGTGCCCCTGGAGTGGGCAGCTAGCTCGCATCACACAGGCTCCCGATCTGCTCCTGGATCTCGCTCTGTTTGAAATGCAAATGCACCCAGGGCATATCTGATTGGTCATGCATTCAGTAAGCAATTGCGTGTATGGCGTGAGATCGACGGTCTTTAGCATACATTGAATGTGCACCTGGAATTACAGTAGCTTGTTTTTTGTGGAACAGAAAATAATCATTCACGGATGCATTGTTGGTTAAACATTCATACGATCGTCTGAATCTGATAAGTATAAGATGGACATACTGTAGGTTTTATTTGCATGTAAATTATGTAAACTAATCTTTTCATTCGATAAACAGTGGGAGGGAAATCCATCAAAAAGTACTCATTTGTTTATCTCAAATTATGAACCGTAAAAAATGTCGGACCTCTGACTTGATGTAGGCAGCATGTGTGGGTTTAGTAACGGCACAACATTGTCTTGTGACTCAAGTAGGCGATGAAGCCTTGAGGTTAAACACTTAACACTTTAAAAACACAACTCTGTGATGCGTGGAATTCAATCACATATTCATCAGCTTTGATAGCGCATAGGACTGATGCATTAAGTGTGTGTTGCCTTGCGGTGAAATGTGCGTCTGCTTAATAATGGGTCTCAAGTGACAGTCACTTTAAATGAAATTTTATTTTCGCTACACTTGGTTGCATCTACAACACGCCACCGTGACTTTCACAGCAGTTTAAAAGATGTGTCACTTGCAGGCTAGCCAGGTTAATGTAAAGAGAACTGCCCTTGTTACTTTCCACCAATGTCACGGTGTCTTGCGTTGACCTGTGTATATGGATACAGATGGAGGACGGCAGTGAACAGGCAGTGATCTGTGCAGGGCGTTAAGACACTCTGATCCCTGTTGAAGCCCTGCAGAGACATTCTGCCGGCTTGCTCAGCGTGCACCCCCTGTATCACAACAACATCACAGTTTCTTTAGTGTCTCTGTGTGTGTGTGGCTGCACAATAAATGCACTGCCACAAGCTGTGGTGAGGCTGCAAGAGCTGCTTTGTCGTGCTGTGAGTTCTGATTGGATGGTTAGAGATGCGCCTTTGCATAGATCTGGTGCTCATGTTATTATAGTGCAATAACTTTGGATGTGCATGGTGTTACATGGCCAATTATCCTTTAATCTCTTGGCATTACTTTTGTACTCATATCATATTTTAAGCTAATAAATACTTTTACACAATCACAGGCAATTGTAAAATCTGGCATTATTTATGCGTTGTACATGCTCACAGTTTGAGTGCCCTCTTGTATCCCCTTGTACGACATTTATCCAAATACATCAAAAGAGTTTAGAAAGTATTGCCACATGCTTTGTGTCAGCGAGCCATATATTGCTGTGTTGTATTGCATTATTTGTCTCTTTTTTTGTGTGTGTCGTGTTGGTTGATGTATTCTTATGCACCTCATCATGACCTTTAAGTCACACCATTGACTGATGACAGACATGGGCCTAGAAGAAATCTATAAACCATCGGGTTGCAGCAGAGACTGCCCTGTTATTGACTTTTATGGATTCCTGCAATGGTTTGGGGGTGGGAGGCGGCTGTACCTGTAAATTCTTCCTCCAGACATTAACTGCTGCAAAGGCCAGCTGCATCTGCTTTCTACGTGCGTCCTTGTGTCGCTTATAGGCGATCTCAATGAAGATAAGGAAGATCCCGGCAACGATGCCACCAGCCACCAACATAAACACGCCTGAGTTATGAAAAATACAGTTTATCATTTACAAATAGTTAAAATTAATGGGATATAAAGAAACTCACTATTAGAATGCAGATAATACATACACACACACCTGCTATTAACCTGACTTTTAATGAATCAATTGGTGTTAGAAATAGCTCATATGAAAAGCTAAAACCCTCCCAAATGATGTTTAATCCACTAAAATAAATTAGTTTCACTAAAAAAAGATTTAGCATTTAATCAAAACAGAAAGGTCAAATTTTGGCAAGACAAAAGTTTTGTCACCTAGACAGAAATTGAACAAATTTACTGCAAATACAAAAATATGTCAGCAAATTAAGTAGTGGTGCTGTGAGATCCAAATTTAATATCTTGTATGACTTCCATGAGTTTGAAGGACTGCATCCATGTGGTTTGGCAAGGATTCATACAATGTATTGATGAAGTCATCAGGAACAGCAAAGAAAGCAGTCTTGCGTGCTCAATGATGTTCATGTCTGGTGACTGGACTGGCCAATCCTGGAGCATCTTGATCTTCTTCGCCTTAAGGAACTTTGATGTGGAGATGGAAGTATGCAATGGAGCCCCATCCTGCTGCAGAATTTGGCCTCTTTTATGGCTGGGAATATAAGAGGTAGCTAAGATTTCTTGGTATTTTAGACTATTGGTGTTGCCTTCCACCCTGCAGATCTGTCGCACACCCCCATACTGGATGTAACCCAGACCATGACTTTTATGCCACCAAACTTTACTATTTTCTGGGTGTATCAATGCGGGCTCCAGTAGGTCTCCTGCAATATTTGAGGTGACTGTGGTGAAATTCAACAGTAGATTCATCTGAAAAATTCACATTCTGCTTTTCACGCATCCATCCTTTCAGCAGGCTGTGGGCCTTGGCAAATGCTTTTTGAATTGTCTTTCGTTTAGTGCTGGCTTCTAAACACTGATTCGACCATGGAGGTCATTTCGAGACAGAATCTGACAAACTGTTCTGGTTGACAGAGGGACTTCAGGTGACCAGGTCTCGTGGAGCTCTGCTGCAGTGGAAAATGGGCTGGCCTTGGATTTTCGAGCCAACAAACGGTCCTCTCGAGCAGTTGTCTTGCGGGGCCTGCCTGACGTGGGCTTGTCAAAAACATCTCCAGTCTCTTCAAATCTTTTTTTATCCTCTGTACTTGACTCCGAGACACATTGAAGGTGTTTGCCACATCAGCAGTGGATCTGGTCTTCAGCCTCTTGATAATCAAAACTTTAGTCTCAGGGTGAATCTTAAGCCCGTTGCACACTGTGAGATTTTAGCAAAGATTTAGCTGTCTGGGACAAATTTTGAAATCCTAAAAGATTTCTGAAATCCCAAGCAAAAATCTGCCGTCTTTGATCGCTAGTTTGACATGTTCAGAGACAGCCTATTAATGACCGTTGCGATCAAAATTATCCTCCGACAAAATTCTTGCAGTGTCAGCAATTTTGAGAGACAATCCTGCTGTGTGACATCTCCCTACGACAACCGGCAGATCAAGAACCAATAGGTGCACAGGAGTTATGGAAACATAAAGAGTGTTTGTACAACGTGTCATCACCACTGTACCATGATAGGATAAAAATGAAGCAGCCTGGAGAGAAATCGCGCTGGAAATTCAAATTCCAGGTACTTGGCTCCTTAGTTTTTTCTTCTTTTCATGCTCTAGACAAGTCATGAACAGTAGATGTTGTTTCGGTTTGCTTGCCTCTGCTTCAGCGTGTGTTTTCCCAGCCGTTGTCAATCAATGACGTAAAACTGTGGACAAGTTTGTTTGCGTGCGTCCGACTTTTAAAAGTCAATAAACTCGTACAGTCTGACATTGATGGAAACTGAGATCATACAGTGTGACATGGATTTAACCATGATCTTAATGCACAGTGTGGCAAACAACAATCCTAAGACTATTTAAAATCGCACAGTGTATACCGGGCTTTAGGCTTGTTTGCAGAGGTGTAGTTGCAGTTGATGTGAAGGTCTAGTGTACTAGGGTTCTTTTTATACACACCTGAGACCTAATTGATCCATTATTAGTCACAGATGAAGCTCATATGACAAGGTGACAACACTTATGTCTTTGCAAAAATGGGCTCAATGGGCGTTACCAAGCTGTAAATATTAGAATACTTTTTGACAGTTTAGTTTTGCACTGAAACATTATTACCAGAGCTCTTGGGATTAAAATGAGCCATTTCTTGAAAATAAATCTTGATTAGAAATAAATTTCACAGGCACTTCTGATCAATCTGTACACAAGCTATAAGACTTTTGTCAAGTAGCAGTTGCCCTTAAAAGCATTATGTAATTGTACTGAACCCATATGTATGACACCTTACTATGAAGTGTTACCCTTAGATCTATTTATAAAGGATTTTTAGGACTTTACCTGCCATATTCTCAAATGTGAGTGTGGCCGGTGCGTTGCTTCTGGAGTCACATTCCTGGTAACGAACCCATGTTTTATCCAAGTCCTCCATGAAGCCATTCTCGTGGGAACTATTAATCCAGAACGCACACTCATTAAACCGTTATTCCAGAAATAGGACAGTTGACAGATGGCAGCAAGTTTAAAGAAGCAGAAATAAACAGATACAAGGTGCAGTGATGTGCTGTATGATTACCTTAGAATGGCCAGTGAAACGTTTTGTTTCCATGGACTGTCTTTACGCATGCCGATACCGAATCCAGAGCGGAAGAAAAGCTCGCCCGTGGTGACCAGGTCGCATTTTTGCGAGGCCTCAAACTCCAACACTGCTGAATCCCATATAAACGCGTGGAGTTTGCTACAGGGACAAAAAAAATCATATGGTACACAAAATGAGTTGTTGCCAGCTTTAATTTGAATTTAGATTCTGAATTTCTTGGTATTCTTTATTATTTTATCATGATTTAAGCATCTTTTGATTAGTCTGTATCTAACCAAACCGATCAAAAACCCCATTAACATCCATAGAAGAAAAATAATACTATGGAAGTTAATGGGGCATTCCTCAAAATACCTTCCCTTGTGTTTATCAGAACAAAGAAATGTATACAGGTGAGTAACAACATAAGGGTGAGTAAATGATGACAACATTGTCAGGTGAACTATCCCTTTAATTCCTGGAAATAATAAAACTTTGTATGTTAAAATCAGAAGGGGAAGTGTAGTCACAAATTGGCAGCCTGCCATCTTCCCTTGTAGAACGCAATGGCTCGTGAAGGTTGTTTCATAAAATACAACTCCCAGCCCTGATTTGTATTCAGCATCAATACTGTAATAAATCAAGTTAACAAAAGTTTAACTTCACTCTGCTCTTCTCACAGGTGCTCTGGGGAAATGAAAATGTGCCACCTATCACACTGAGCGGTGTAATCTCTGATGCCCGCTTTCTGGTAAGCTGCATCAATACCTTTTTAAACTAGGGTTTAAAAGCACAGCCAAACAATCAATTTTAAGATAAGTATTTTTGTCTTCCAAGAGAAACTATTTGCCAATGGGGGTCTGAAAAAGAAACTTAATTCAAAGGGACACTTATTTCAAACCCTCTTGGCAAGTTAACGTCTCTGAACTGATTTTTTAGAACACTTAAAAGCTTAATAGTTATTTTGCTCCTTAAGAAAATGTTTTTTAGGTAGGGATGTTCAGGAAATAAACAAAATGAAATCATGTAGCCTAAAGCCTGAAGTGTAGTTCAGTTTTTTTTAACCACGCGTACTTTGTACACACAGGTCATGCATGTATGTAAGACCGAAAAGGTATTGCAATTTGTCGTAATGTGCATGCATGCCCCGAACATCTGTTTACGAGTCAAATAAACTATGCTTTGTTAGTCTGTGCATAACTAGCATCTGATAAAAGCATCTGAATGCATAAATGTAAATATAATAAAATATTTTTTCCCGTGCATTTTGGGATTTTAAATGACAATAATTTGCTTAAAAATAGTTAGGGTTTTAATAATGTTACGGTGTTAAATTTAATGGTTCACTAACTTGTCTCGCACGGCCTGGATGGCTTCAGCGGCGCTCTCATAGTTGTGCTTTTCCATGTGGCGGTACATGGTGCTGAGCTCAACCTGGCGCCGGAAGTAAATGTCCACAGAGCTCTGCTTCACTGTGGCGTAGATGAATTTGTCTGATGGGTTTCGCAGCTGGAACAGAACATTAGAGTGGGTTGTTTTACTTTAGCTGTGATAAATGTATGTCAAGCAAGATCATTTAAGCAACACTATATTAAAATATGCAAATTTATGAAATTTAATAGTTGTTTGTTCAAAACAAAGTTTTCTTAGTCTCATAAAATATTTCCGAATGGCTCAGAAATAGAAGCAAACCATATTGCTGCACACCTATACCTTTAAGCATAACTAAATCATAAATCCAGAAAATAATGTGTCTGTAGTGTAAATGACATCCAGAGGTAGACACAATATATAATCCTGTGTGTGAAATCCAGGCTGAAGTCTCATAATCTGATTTTGAGATTAGGAGCAAGCATTAAAGGTGTAGTGTGTAAACTTTAGAAGGATCTCTTTACAGAAATGCAAAATAATATACAGAACTATATTATCAGGGGTGTATAAAGACCTATTTATAATGAATCGTTATGTTTTATTACCTTAGAATGAGACGTTTTTATCTACATACAACGAGGGTCCCCTTACATGGAAGTTGCCATTTTGTGCCGCCATGTTTCTACAAAAACGCCCTTAACGGACAAACCTTTTTTACTATGTTGTCTCCGACGGTGACATGTTTTTCCGGTGGCGGCTACCGTAGCTTCTCTATGCGTTTCAAAAGCGAGGGGTGAGCAGTGGACTGAGCTGTTGGTTGCAATTTGCAACCTCACCACTAGATGCTGCTAAAATGTACACACTGCACCTTTAAAGTTTGATTTGAATCATTGATTTCACATTGATCTTTGTGGTGGCCTTTCTTAGTCAGTATTAAAGATATAAATGTTATATTTTCACAGAATGTTCTTTACATTATGTAGTATGATTTTATGTAGAAAACAGTAAATCACAAATAATGACTTCAGCTTGGTTTTTACGGGCAGGGTCACAATTGCGACCAATTTGGCGATTCGATTATTTTGTATATCAATATTTAATTCAAATATTTTGCTTTATAGACATGAAATCTATTTGGTGTGCTGTCACTTTAAGATCTACATGTAATGCCCTGATCCAATATAATGTCACACATTATCCTTCTGAATTATACTCAACAAACTACATTTATAAGAACAGTAGCAGAATTTAGAAAAAAATTGGAAACTATGTTCATTCATGCGCAAGGAAACGTGAACCCTTTGCATGCTGTCTGAAGCCTTGAGATGTCTGCTTTGCATATATATTTAAATTGGCAAGGCCTAAACACGTGCAAATGAGAAACATTTGTGACGATGTAACACTGGCCTGAACTGTAAATGACAGTTTTGTTAACTATATGGAGCATCGTTCACGATTGCTCTGTGCCATCGTGTACTCTTTACAATCAAGGTCGTACCCACACCTTAAACATTGGGGAGACCAAAATAGTCAGGGCTATATGTATGTATATGCCATTTCTAATTAATGGGGAAACATGTGCCCCTTAATGACTTCTGTGGTTATGGCTCTGCTTACAAGCCCTCCCTGAAGTAAAGCATGCACATAAACAATCGATTCAGGGATTTCCTGAATCAATATTGTTTTGTAAAACAGAAGACTGATTAAAATCTGAGAATCAATATTTTTTTACCCAGCCCTACTAACACATGCACAACAAAATTCATGTCTCTTAGGTTTACTGTTGTAATTGCAAAATAAAAATAACCTTTGACAAACCACCCATAATAATGTGTTCTCAGCAATGCATAATTTCACATCGTGCTTTCATAGAGTGTGAAATTTGAAATTCATGTGCTTAGTAATTAACAAAACTATTTGATATTGTGTTACATAACATCGAAGCTGCTTCATATTTAACTCTCACCCTAGGGTCGTTGATGCCGGTAATGCGCTCCTCAGGCCGATCCAGCACTAGGAAGGCTGCCAAATTGGCAGTATAGGATGCAACTATAATCATAGCAAAGCCAGCCCACACCATACCTAAAATCCTCGCTGAAAAGCTCCGTGGGGCACCTGCGAACGTAAGCAGGCAGGTAGGAGAGATAAAGAATTTATGCCTGCTGCAAAATTTATAAAACACAGTCTGCAATATTGCCATCGAACAGAGGTGATAGACTTGAATAATAATCTTTTGCTCTTTGCTCTACCTTCTCCAATACCGGAGTTCAGCAGTACACCCCAGGAGAACCACATGGCAGAAGATAAGGTGAGGGCATCTTCTTCCTCCTCTTCACTATTTACTTTAAACCTTCCAAATGGGCTGCAAAGCCGAATGCATATCAGTTAAGAGACACATGCTGTAAACCTCAGCCAGAAAACACAAACCGCTGTATGTTTATTTATTCCCCACAGTTATGCATTTGGCAGACACTTTTATCCAAAGTGACTTACAGTGCATTCTGGATACGCATTTTATCAATTGTTTGTTTCTTGACAATCAAACCCATGATGAATTTTCATTACCAGCATCATGCATCGGTTAATCTACAGGAACTGTAATATGTTATGCATAAGTTCTCATGCATTATGTTATGCTTTTTAAATTAATAATAATAATAGTAAACTTTATTGTATATAACACCTTTAAAAGGCACTTTAAAAGAAAAAAAATATAATAAAGTGGGTGTTCCTGTGTAGCTCAGCGGTAGAGCACTGCGTTAGCAGCACTTAAGGTCATGGGTTCAAACCCAGGATACACTTATATTGATAAAAATACCTTGTATACCTTGTAATGCACTGTAATTTGCTTTGGATAAAAACGTCTGCCAAATGCATGAATGTAAATGTAAAGTAAGAAAATAATAAATAAAAAAGTAATGTTAACATGATAAAGATTAAAAAGAAAAAAGTATGCAAAATACTGTTTTACATATGTAATTAACAAATATCTTTCTTTACCTGAAGCGGTCTAATAGGTAGAGCATCACCGCCACAACATGGACCGATAGACCCACCAGTAACCACAGAGTGCTCTGAAAGGGCTGCATGAACGAGTCCAGCGTACTGCGTGGTATTTCCTGCAAAACAAAACTGATTTTTACACAGCCTAAAAAACACCACCCACATTACCACATGCATCACCATATGGAGCATCACACGCAGTCTACTGTGCTTGTCAGAGGTGTATTATTAGGCCTTAGTGTACTCCAGTGAGTCGAATTATTTTTCACAGCTTTTCTGGAGTACAGACATCAGCCCACTTAAGGGAATTTAATAAGTGAGCAAAACTGTAACACTATCTCTGACACAGAAAACATGCTCTCGGAGGATTTTACTAGAAATTAATTATATTTCTGTTACTTGTATATAAAACTGACTTTTCTTTTCACTATCATTAATTCCTTTGTACAATTAGATAAAATAAATACAGTTTTAAAGTATAGTACAGTCAGTGTTGGGGAAAGTTACTTTTAAAAGTAATGCATTACAATATTAAGTTACTCCCCAAAAAAGTAACTAATTGCGTTACTTTTAATGGAAAGTAATGCTTTCGTTACTTTTTAGTTACTTTTGCATTACTTTTTCTTGGCTGAGGCTTGATCTCTTTCAGGCCTTGCATGTGTTTTTTATGACCGAAAAGTTCTGCACTTTACTCGTCACTTCAAAAAGAAATATTATTAGAGCTAAAAATTTTTTTTGGATATATCGTGTATTTTTCCGTGGTTGATTAAAAATCGATTCTCACATGCCACAAATTGATTTTTTTCCAATTTTATTTCTGCAAACATTGAAAGTAAGATTAACGTTATTCTAATTAACAGTCTTCTCCACTAGATGTCACCCTTTTTTTTTTGCCTTGCGCAATGTTACCAAGGAGCGAGAGGCGAGCCTGTCATTCATTTATTCAGTCTATATTCTAATATAATATAATATTCTATATAATCTATATTCATTGAGTTGAATCGAGAATCGAGTATAAAAATCGAGTCGAGAATCAGAATAGAAAATCGGACCGAGAATCGAATCGATTTGATAGCTTGTGAATCGAAATCGCATCGATCTGGAACATCTGAATCGATACCCAGCCCTAAATATTATTACGTAAGGCATGTTACTTCTAATGCGTTACCCCCAACACTGTGTACAGTAGATGTAAACAGGTTATTTTGTTACCTTTTTGACAAGGATTGTGAGCCCCTGGTACTTGAACGGTTTCGAGAACTCTATATACTGGGCTCGTTCATTGTTTATTGTAAGTGGAGCCACAATCATATCTGCCAAACCACTCAGGAGTTCTCCCATCATGCCATTCCACTCCTTCTTGTTGCTGTTATTTACCTGATATTAAGAAAATGGCATTAGTCGTGTCACATTTATTTGTAACCTTGTCTGTGAAATCCAGACTAAAGTCTCAAAATCCTATTATGAGAGTAGGTGCATCAAAGTTTGATTTCAGTCATTGATTTCAGATTTTGACATGACTTTAGTCAATATTAAAGATATCAAGGTTATTTTTTTCACACTATGTTCTTTACATCACAAACGACTTTAGAGGGTTTTCACAAACTGGGTTACATTTGTGTTAATGTACGTATTCACAATGCAAATATTAGATGCTTGAAAATATTTTTAAAACCATACATGTTTATGAAACCATTTCTACATTTACAAATGCAGAAAAAAAGTGTCTAATCTGACCGCTAGAGGGCACGTACCTTGACGTCGTAATATGGTGCTTGCACAAACAATTACGTCGTTATTTTTGGACAGTCGCACTAAAACACGTTTGAGTTGTCTCAACTGAAAATAACTTGTACTGACAGATCTTAATACCAGTGCCATTGATTTGTCTGAAGATCACCAATAAAGTTTTTATTTACTAAGGCATGTTAATAAAGATGCTTAAAGGGGACAGAGAATGAAAAACTATTTTTACGTTGTCTTTGTTGAATAATGGTAGTCTACCCGCATTCACGAACATACAAAAAGTGCTAGCCATGCTTAACATCTCAGTCTCATAGAAATTCCTCTTTTAAAAATGTCAGCCAGAAAACGGGCCAATCTGAAAAACTGATGCTTATGACATCACAGGCATCTCCCTGCCCCTCCACTTTAAAATAATTGGCTACATTTTTAGAGTGGCAGCAAAGTCAGCCAATCAGTAATGACGTTGCAAGTTAAGCCAGTAGGGGGAGCCAAATAAGTGCAAAACCACTTTTTTAAAATCCCCCACCCTAATAGAGCTATCTGAGAGAGGTTTTTAGGAAGCTTCTAAGGCATTACAGACCCAAACAAAAAAATTTTGTCTACATGTCACATCACAGAACAAGGATAAATACCCCGTTCAATCATTCTATGTCACCTTTAAAAATCTTAATTTAACTAAGGCCTAGGCCTTGCTTCAGCTAAGACTTGTCTGTGAAACCATGTTTTGTTTTAAGCCTTATGTCATGCAAAAAATTCATTTGTTTAATGTGTGAAGCACCTCACAGATTCTAGGTAGTGAGAAAAGGCTTAAAATTTCAGACATGCTTTTACTCTCGGCCTAGTTACATGACCTTGGAAAGGACATGCCTAGCTTTGGGCGAGGTGTTTCATGGGAAAGAATCAATAAACTAATCATATTACTCACCCGCTCCTGAGTGCCAAATTTACCATCAGCCACTAGATGCACTTCATAGGTGAAGTTCATCGTCATGGCAAGTTTGATCAAGAGGTCGATGCAGAACCCATAGCAGCACTGAGGTACTATGGGGCGACCTGTAGAGTCACAGAAGCCAATCAGATCTACACTGTAAACTATTTATATTTATGGATTTGGCAGATGTTTTATCCAAAGCAACTTGCAGCGCATTCAAGCTATACTTTTATCAATATCGAACCTACAACCTTTTGCGCTGCTAAAACGCAGTGCTTTGCCAATTTAGCTACAGGAACATCAGGAACTGAATCAACATAAATACATGAAATTACTACAATATTTACAAGCAGAAATGTATCTTTTAAAGTAAAATTGCTCAGCTTTATTACAAAAATGATATAGCCTTGAACACTACCTGGAATAGTCTCATTGGGGCCGGTGCAGATCACTTTTTTGATAAGGACTCCATTCACTGTGTATTCTTCCTTACAAGTTCCATCGCGTAGTGTCGGCTTCACGTAGACAAAGGGCTCTTGATGAATAGTGACAATCTATGACGGGAACAAGTGAATTGAATGTCATTACAAGGATTTAATTAGAGCCAACTAAAGCTAAATGATGCATTGAAATTGGTACCTTTAATCTTGTTGACATCTGATAGCCTTTGGGCTTTTCAGTTTCACCTCCTGGCCAAATTATTTTCCTTTGAGTGTTCATTACAACCTGTAATCCATAAATATAAATATGTACTTATATAATAAATAAATAAATAAATAAAATGTTTTCAGTGAATTTCCATGAACATCGCAGACTATGCAAATGTCAACGTTACCATGAAAAAATAAAGTTTTAACTCCCGAAGTTTTTAATTCCCAAAGTCAGACTTACTGTATAAATGTCAGAATGGTTAAAAGCAAACATTTTCTCGGAGCAGAAAGACAGCTCATTAAAAACTGAGTCTATTTCATACTTGCGAGCCATTGTAGACGCCCACTTGGACCAGTCTGGTTTTCTGGTAGTTCAGAATGCTGTAGTGGGCGAACCTCCTGTCTCCGTCATCATTAAACTCCACGCGGCCTGTCAGGCCATCTGGATACTTGGATGACATCAGAACTCTGGTACACAAGAGGAGATATTTTAGAAATGGCCCAAAATCCCCATTTAAACTCAAAGACGACATTGACGATGACTGGAATGGATGGCACTTTACGAGATTTTGAGATGCAAGTATGTCTAGGAAAGAAATGGCTACTATCAAGGGGAACAGTAAGGGGTGTTGTTTGGGGGATGGATGATGATGGCAGTTCTTGCAGATAATGTGCAGGCAGGAGAAAAGATACGACACCGATAGGGGTCTTTAAAGGGATACGAATCGAAATCTGCTGTAGTCCCACCAGATTTCCCAAGTCCTTTGTAATCAACAACTTAACAGGCTTGACTTTTATTCAAATCTCACGCCTTTTAATAATTCAAGGCATGTTTTGATAAAGCTAGACCGAAGGCATATTTTTTCATATTACAACCGCCTGCAATTTCAATATTTGCTGCGTGAAAGCTTCCACTCTTGTCGGTGCCAGTGATAATGTATGGTAATGCATGATAGCGAATGGATGGTTTGTCGCACAGCCAATGCTAGCCGGCGCTCGTGATCTCCGGCCTCACCGTTTGAAGAGTGGGCCGGTCTTCCAGATGTTTGTATTGCCAACACAGCCTCGTGGAGGCTCTGTGATATTCTCCTTCTCAAAGAGCTCCTGGATGGACTGGGCCACCACAGCCACGGCATCGTAGATGTGCGCAGACTCGTTCTTGCCATTGATAAGCTGAAGGCCGAGCAAGCCTGCCCAGTTGACAACATTACATAGTGTTGGCCAAGGCCTCACAACACTACACTCTCACTTCAAGACATATTCGTAATAAACAAATCCCAAAGAAAAAAAACACGTGCATTGCATATGAACAACCGGTCATCTCATAACAGACAGAAGGATGGTTATGAGGGGTTGGGACAGGGTCAGCACCGAGCAGAATGATGTGAACTCGTACACGGATGTGTATAAAGAAGCCGGGGAACAAGAAAATGCGATTGTCGCTTACCATTGTATCCGTACCTCATTTTGGAGGTTGCAAAGCACCACTTATAAATAAACTCATGACAGCCACACCTTAAAAATGTATGCACACTCAAACCAATATGGATTACCACAACTCTCTATTGCATCATTTGTTGTCTACTGAAAGAAAGGACAAACACTCAAAAATGAAACAAATTAGACAGAAAGCACACAGTACAATGAATAAAGAATCACTGCGTTTGAAACCTTTAAACGGTGGTGTTTAAACGTTCAAACACGCAAGTAAAGCACAGACACTGATTCGTCGGTGGGGATTGCAAATACTAATCATATAAAAAGCTTAGGGCACACATGTTCAATTTGTTAAACAGCCTGGGAGAAAGAGAGAGAGAGACTGAAAATGGAGAGGATGAAAGTACATACCATCTGGGGCTTCACTCAGTGCTTTACCAGTCATCTCCCTTTCTCCAACCAACCACACGTAACCAGAGCCTGTCATATTGAGCTGGCGTGCCGCTTTATAAATGGCTGCGGCCTCATCTTCACTGTGATTGGATAAAGATTAGTGGTAACTGCTTTTTAGAGAAACCATGCACCCCCAAATTTACATTGGAAGATGCTTTTATCCAAATATGTGTTTTCCTTGCGGATCAAACATTTGACTTTTTAGGTACTAAAGCAATGTTCTTACAGTTGAGGTAAATTCACCCTGTGCTTATGCAGTGCTTGAGCAACTGAGCTACAGGAAATCATTTTAGGTTATAAGCGTAGAGAAACATTTTAAAGAAAGCTTTAACCGATTGCTTGTCAACAAAATGGATGCTTGCTCATTCAACCAGAGAAAATATAAAATGGTGCTGCGTAACCCAAACATTTTAATTCTGTTATCATTCACGTGCTTGTGTCATTCCAATTTTTTACATTTTTACCTTAAAACAACACTATGTGGTTTACCTTTTTTTTTATTATTATTTTAGTGGTAGATAAACTCTTAACTTGATGTATTATTCATGGGTACCAAAGACGTCACTTCCGCCATGCCCGCCGCCGCCGCCATATTTGTGTCCGTCTCGGCAGTGAACACAGCATAACTAATGCACTAAATGGTCACATTTATAAGTGTATTTGAGGGTTTACCAGAGACAAATTACTGATTTTACAATGTGGAGTTAGATGTTGGCTGTCAGTGAGTCCCTCCAGTTGTTCGCGATCACGGAAGAGCGCAAAATCAACAAAATGTTACATTTTTGGGATCCTACATTATATGTCCTATTCTGTATTAAATTTTCCAGAAATTAAAAATGTCTCACAAAAATAAATTAAATATAATATCTCTGTTATTTTAAATAGAGTAGACAACTTGGTAAATATTTTTGGCTTTAATTTACTAACGCGAATGAACATCCCTCTCATAGCACGCTGTATCCTGTTATCATTAACAGCCCTTCACCAGGTAACAGTGAATCACATCTTCTGAGTATGCATAAAACCATTATCTCTACTACATTTCTAAGTTTAATGGTAAGTTATAATGCATTAGATTAATGACGATACACACATGAGTCTTCGTGATGAAACCTGCTTGGTGCACCTGATGTCTCATATGCAAGGATCTGGTAAAGCAATATCATAATGTACAATTTATTGTTTTGTAGTCCTTAAAATAAGTTGCTGGGACACAAAAGAAAGTCTGCTGTCCATAACATCTCAGCGGGAACAAACATGCACATGCATAGCTGTGATTTTTCATGCGACGGTCACATACGCTTATAATTAAGTCAAAATTTTCATTGGCGTATGTGTGTATAAAAAGGTTATGTGTCAAGTGAAAAGTTTAGGGAAAAGTGATTTATGACGTATGAATCCATTACTGCACGCTTTTAAAATGACAGCTGTATATGTTAATCAAAAAACAATCTGCTACTTAATGTTATATTTATTTATTTAATTATAAATTAAATTCGTTTCTCTCAATCTGCTACTTAATGTTATATTTATTTATTTAATTATAAATTAAATTTGTTTCTCTGTTCTTATTTTATTATCACTTACTGTTTACTTATTATTGAATTACTTGAAAGCTTTTTACTATTCATTTAATATTAGGCAAGAATTTACTGTAAGTTATCCTCGGTCAGTTCTGTTGAAGGCAATCCTTTCTTCCGCCAATTTAACTCCTTTGAAATAGAATAAAATTGTAGTTCGGGGTTCCTCTGACGACTGTTGTTACAGCCAACATCACAACATATCCCCGGCAAATTATAATCTTGTTGTGAACCTCGTGGGAATGTTTTATTGATCTTTATCTGGCAGTTGTGGCTGCTGTGACCATAGAGTAAAGCAGAGCGCGCAGCTGTGACCGGACACAAAAATGGCGGCGACAACACACAGTGACGTCACGTGGTCCTGATTAATACATGTATTGCTCTGCCCATGGGGAGGCTTATACAACGACAGTATTTACGAAACTATAAACATACAATTGTATTTATCAACCACATTGGGCAATTGTGAGCCAATAGTGTTGCTTTAAATGATTAAGTTTAATCAATCTGTCCGTGTAAATCATTTCAACTTATATTACATTTTTACAAGTGATTGGTTTGACTTAAAAAGGTTGAAAATGCCTAATTAAAATATAACAATTTAATTTAAACATCTAGTGCAGGGCTATTCATTATGGTCCTGGAGGGCTGGTGTCCCACAGAGTTTAGTTCCAACCCAAAACCAACAAACCTGAAGAAGCTAATGGAAGTCCAAAGGATTATTTGAAAATTACAGTCAGGTGTGTTTGATTAGAGCTGGAACTAAATTCTGTTGGACACTGGCCCTCCAGGACAGTAACTGAATAGCCTTGATGTAGTGTATGAATTTTAGAAGAGTAGTATTGTCCCAACTTTTACAAAATGGAAGTATAAACGTTTTCCCAGATGAGGGCAAATGACTTCAAACTAAACATATAATAGAATGCAAGTAAATGAAAATCATTTTGTACTTCAGTTTTGCTTAATATAACTTATGTCATTATCAGGCTGAGTAATCATCTTCAGATTAACTTTCTTTTCATGGGATCTCTGTACTGCCTCTTCTTCATGATACAAAACTGGGAACGTGGAGTGTGCACACTTTAATTATTCAGTTAAATGAGTCCATCATCTGGGTACTTAAAGGCACTTCTATATACGGTTTATACTTCAAAATGAAGTAGAATAGTGCATAAGTATGCGTTTTGGGATGCACTACGATTATTCAAATAGGGTACATTGGTTTGTGTAATTGATCACTCAAATGACAACAGAATTTTGGGTTAACTCTCCCTTCAAAACTAATTTAGCCTTGTAGTGTATGCAGTCACTTTTAATATTCTACACTCTCTGAATGATCTTCTGAAATATATCAAATATTTTCTAAAATACGTATAAGGGTGAGCGGGCACAGGCAATTGTGCAGCTTCATAAGTATACAAGGCCAAGCAATCTGTGCTTTTGGTCTTTTTGGTCAGAAAAATTATATTTTGCAAATATGTGAAAAGTTTTGATGTGTTTTGATTAAGATATTGAACAAAGAGTGTTTTGGAGGAAAAGTGAAATTCTTTTTCTTATCTTTTTTCAATTTCTGAGTTGGATGTGGAAGTCGCCAAATCCAACCTTTTATTATTAGAATCACTGTCTTGTTACCTAAAAACATAACACCATTTCGAAACATGGCAGCAACTCATGATAGCTGGGATTGAAAACATTTTTACACAGCAGGCTTAGTTGTCACACAGTGTTAAAACTAAAGCCCAATTCGGACATGATTAGTTTTATGGTGGTAGATGGTGTAATGTAATTTTGCCACAGAAGTGAATTTGACTTTTTTTAAGTTTGGAACTGTCAGTAAAGATTACGGTGTAATTGTACGTTAACGGTAGGTCCCACAAACAAACTTTAATTGTTCATTTGTAGGAGAGATGTGTGTGTAAAAAATGATTAATCTAAATATTTTTTGAATGATAGAGCCAAAGTCAAAAGGCGTTAGGTTATGCCCCGCTCTCCCCTATACTCTCAAAAAAGTTATTTACAACCCAAAATGCTGGATTTTTTTAGCCCATTGTTGGGTCAAATATACATTTTTTCTGGGTTAATTTAACCAAATGGCTGGTCCCTTTTTGACCCAGTGCCAGGTTGAAAATAACCCAGCATTTTGTAGAGTGTATGCTTGACTCACATCAGCCTAACAGCCGACCACCACATGGATCATTTAACACCTTGAGTGATTAGTAATCAGATAGAGATGAACTCACCTCGCCGACAAGATGATAACACGTGCCTCCAGTTCTTTGGCTTCCTGGAGCAGAGCCGTCAGATTTGTGTCTTGGCTGAACAGGAGCACTTTCTCTGCCTGGGATTAGGACACAGCATTAGTCAAGTAGTTGACTCATCCCCACCATGAACCATGCTTTTCAGCGCTCCCGTTTCTTTTTTTCTCTCTCTTTCTTTTTTTGGGAGGTGGGGAGGGGGATGTTGAAAAATGAAGTAAAAAATGTTTCTGAGATAATTTGCTTAAATAAAAGAAAAACTTAAGTAAGCTTGGAGCAGCAAAAAGTTCTGCATTTTCACATGCAAACTGAAGGGAATCAAGATTCCAAGGAAGAACGTGCATGTTAGAAAAAGAGGGAGAAGAAGATTGATGCAACCGGAAAGCAAAAAACAGGTGGAAGGTGGTGGTGGTGGTGGCTTCTTTCCCAACCAAAAAAAGAAACAACGAAAAGGGAGAAATGTTGCAGAAAGGTGGGAGAAACATCTGGATTGTGCCTGTCCCACACGACCAGATCTCCACGCACTGTGTCAAAAGAATAGACTTGCAATCTTGCTGGCTTCAATACATGCATTCCTTTACACAAAAATAAGAAAGTGATAGGTGGGGGGAGCGTTTCTTTTTTTTTTTAAATACGCTTTAACAGAAAAAACAACCCATTCCCGATTGAAATCATAAAAAGAATCCAAACATAAATAGACGTGCTGGAAGGATCTCTTGAAACGTTTGTTGCTTGTTTGACTGGTTTCTAGTGGCTACTTTCAGATAACTTTTGGGCGGCGTGCATTGACCATGCAAATATACCTTGGGTCCTCGCTTGTTGTCAAAGGACAGTTGGTCGAGGTTTTCATAGTTCCTGTTTTTACTCTGATGAATAATGTGCACAGAGAAAATATGCAGACACAGAATATTATAAACAGTTATAAATGGTGCGCAGTAAAGCATTCCAACAATCTCCACTTTTCTGCTTCAAATTGGGAAACTCTAATCCTGGGGCTTGCAAAAACATCAACACACAAACCTGACCTAGACATAATGGCGAACATTTGGAGATGATATTTTAATGTCTCTCTCTGTCCTTTAATCTATCTGTTTTACTTAGTTAATCCATAGATATGTGTTAACTTGGACCCTTGGGTGTTGTAAAGTCAAATCTAACTCATCAAGAGGCTCATCGCTGTTTATTAATTGTGCAGTAAATCCAAGGGCAACCTAATCCAGTTTACGCATCCCATCCATCAGTTTAAACGTCTTTGTCAGTCTACCATACAAGAACATCGGCTACAGTCCATGAAGCCCAGTTTGTCGCTCCCACAAGGAAAGCTCATTGAGACATATGGCCTGAAATGAATTGTATATTCAAAGCGCTCTATCAAGATAATGCACATTGCTCTTTTTAAAATACATGAACTCACTTCCTACTATTTTTGAGCTTTGCATCTTTTGGTAAAGCACAAAAATGCAAAATACTGTCTGACAAAACTAGATCTACTAGATTGTATTGACATAGATTTAATGAGATTCTTTATATACTGCATAGATTTCAAAATCACTTTATGTAGAACATAAACACTGACTGAGTAACCAGCAGCTAAAAATTATTTTGCGATCAAGCGGTAATTATTTTCAAGCCTAGTTATATGAATGCCAACCAGACTGTGAACTTGAACTTCCAACGCAAAACGGGGAAAAACTGCAATTATTCTCAGCTTGTTTCCCTTAAGCCACAGCTACCGTCTAACAATGAGTCACCGAACCAGACAAAAACATTTATTTTAATAAAGAATCAAAAAGCCTGTTTGTTTCCTAAACTTGCAGCAGACACGGAATTGTATTGATGTTTTTCCTATTTCATCAAAAAACACATCCATAATATGCAGCAAGTTCTAGATATTTAAAAAGAGTTTTACTGATGAGTTCCCAGAACAGTATGAGAATATGTGCATATAAAACCAGCTAGCCTAAGGGCTGCCATTACTGGAAATGACATTGCATCGACATTGCAGTTGTCCCACATAAACAGTGCTGTGCAAATGGATTCAGGCGCTTACCAAATATCTAATTCTTTTGAACTACAAATCATCAAAATTATGTTGCGTTTTAAGCACTGTTTGTAGTAAAACTTTGTATTACACTCTTGAAAATAAAGGTGCTTAAAAGGTTTTTCACAGCAATGCCTTAGAAAATCTATTTTTGGTTCCTCAAAGAACCAATTGAAGAGCTCAGATGCAAAACCCTGTGCGTCTGACATGTTTTCTTGTAGCCTAAATTAGCATTTTTTTATCAGAGTGGATTCTGAGGGTGGGATTAAGTGAATTTGAAACAAAAGTGTTTGATTAACATATACGTGCCGAGAGGATTCGGTTATTATCATTATCTGGTTATGATGGAGGTGGCGTTTTGCATCTCAACTCCTCATTTCTTTCTTATCTTTTTATAATCTAAAGAACCTTTCTCACCACAAAAAAAAACCTTTTGGGGTTTTTGGATGTTATGGTTCTTTATGAAACCGTTTAGCAAAAATATAATTCTTCTGTGGCAAAAGGAAGCACCTATTTTTTTAAGAGTGCACCTATTTTTTAAGTACGACTGTACTTAATGTTATAAAATATAATGTAAAATAAGTACTTTCAAATAAAACGGCTACTAACAATCACAAAAAAAAGACTTTTCAATCAAAACCAACCAAATCCCATGCTGATTTTTTGCACAGCCCCAGGTTAAGTCCCTCATTTTGCTCCTGTTGTGAATAGACAAGTAGGAGAATCTGACTATGGTAAAAAGCAATGTGAGATGAGTAGAAAAGTACAAAGTTTTGCAGATAAACCACTTCAGACGCTGCAGATGCCTTTGGCATAAATAATGTTAGCCAATGAAAAGAAAGGTGCTTACACAACAGAAAAAAGAAAACATTTAACATATACAGAGGACCTTTGAGGTTTTGATTACAGAACACATACTGACTTACACGCACACTCTTTTACATGCTGGGACATTTCAGTCTCGAACCTATGCATCTCACCTTTGTCTCCCTCTCCTCCAGCAGGGTTTCCAGTCGTTTCTGTGCGGCTCGCCCTTCGTGGTCGTCGCTCACGATCAAAATAATGTGATTCCACTGGAATTCGCGCATCATGTCGAACCACACCTGGGCTTGGTGAGAATATGGCGGCACCGTGCGCAGGAAAGAGAGGTGGATACTCTAGAAGAAGGACAAGTGGGGAAAAAGAACTGGTGTCTCGAGAGGCTACACAAGGGCCCGAGGCAATTTCAGTTCATTATAATTGAATCATTTGAACTGTAATTAATTTAGAGACGGATTCCAACATCTCTCCACAGTGTGCTGAAATGCCATAAGGCAAAGATCATAAGTATATGTGTTATATTCCTAAAAATCTACATGGGTCCAATGATTTCATACTGTTTTTAATTAGATGCCTTTGAAAGGACCAGATTGATACTGAAACCAAGTAAACATAGGCTATATCACGTTACTTAGTCTAAATTAAGAAAACAATCATGGACTAATTCATTAAATTTTAACTACTTTGCTTATTCTAGCCACTAGAAAGGTTTTGCTTAAAAATAAGCAGGGTAATAAATAAGAAGGATGGGTATCATGTGATGAGGGGAGTTAAATTTAGGCAGAATTAACAGATTGAGCTACAGTCACACTCACCTTATCTGAATAGATGGACATGCGGGTGGTTAGACCCACCACAGGAATACGGTAAAAACCTGCTGTGTAGGACACCGGTGTGGGGGTCAGGTGGTCATTGGACTGGGGTGGGTGGCTTACCAAGATCGCATAAACCTGAGGGAATTCAATATCTTTATTGGGAGAAAAATCCAATAAAAACCTTTTTTCCAACTGGCTTGTGTCACAGCTAACTTATCAGCCATTTATCTACTTGTATGTTCAGTATATGTAACGTTACACTGTCGTAAAAAAATGGTCCTTAGCGGTCACTTCAAAAAGTACACATTTGCACCTAAAGAGTTCACATTAGTACCTCAGAGGTACTGCATATTAGTAACTCAAAGTATTGTTACCAAATGTATACATATCTGTCCCGAAATTGTATATATTTGGACCTTTTTTAAAGGAGCTTGCGACATTTACCGTTTTTTTTCCTGACGTGTAGCCTATAGACAGCAACATAAACAAACAGCTTTTGTGGACAAAGTGCAATTTCTCGTAGACTTCCACATAGAATTAATTACAACAGAGTTACAGTTTATTCCTCATAACAAGGGAAGAAAATTACCTTCGTTCATATAATTTCTAACGCGTATTAACTTATACTAAGCTAACGTTACTGTGTAAAATTAATGTATATGTTAGCTTAGCTACATGTCCTTGAATTCTTGCCTGGCTACCAAACCTCTCAGCACAGTTGTGACCCATAGGTGTCGTCGTCCCTCGTCTTAAACAAACCAAAACATTTTCGACAAGGTATTTGTTTCATAGATCAGTTTGGCCACTAAAATGAATTAAAAAATACCGACCAGAAGATCACTTCGGTTCAGGCGGGAAATTGCGACAACGCCCGTGAGTTTGATGAAACTGCCTATGGCCACTACCACTCAGAAATTAAGGGTAATTTTTACTCAATTAATATTTTTATAATATTTCGAATTTGAAACTAAAATCTATATAAATTACATAAATAAGAAATATGGGAACTATGTTGTGAATGAAAAAAAATGTTACACCTGAGCATCTTCAAAGGAGCCACCCGTTGCTTAAAATGTGTCTCTTTAGATATCACCTTTTTTGTATTTTTATCACATGGGGTGCTTTTAAAGCGATATATAGTTAAAAAAAATCATATATATTTGTTATTGCATTTTTTTTTTTAAAAGCCATAAGAAATACTTCATCCAAGTGTTGATCCAACACAAGGTTTTCATCCATGCATCTGTGCGAGGATTTATTGGGCGGGTTTGAAACAATGTGGATGGTAATCTGTGTTGCAGCACTGAAGTCTATAATCTGTACCTCCATCGCAGTGTAATTTTCAGCTACAGAGTCAGACTTCCTGACCAGAACAAAGCAGCTGTTATTGGGGCGCCATGTTGGCCTCATTTCACGTATTTCATTAAACCGATGATGTGGCCCAGTGGTGCCATGACGCCTTGTAGAGGTCGTTGTTGTTGCCATGAACGTTTTACTTCTGATGTGATTTGCATTCACCTGTCGCCACATTAATTACATACTTTAAAGTGTGTGTATGACCAATATTTCAGACTGAGTTCATACCTCAGATCACAATGTTAAATACCTCCTTTCCAACATGACAATTCACGGCTGCGAATGCTTACTCATCGGTAAGGTCAAAATGGACCCCCCTCCCCCGGATCCTGTTGAATGTTTTTTTATCTGTACAATGTGCTTTCATGTTAAACAACGTTTTGACGTCCCAGATATATAACGTTATATACAAAGTTACATTTAAATACATTTTAATACAATTAAACATATATTTAAAAATGACTGTCCATTTTTGAATGCACGTTTTGCCTTCTCTTTTTTTGTGGATTTTGGAAAGCGAAAACATTGTCGATTTTCTAGTTTTTCGTGTACTCCAGAAAAACAATCAACAGCTGGCAGGCAAACAAAAATACCAACAGAATGAAAAAAAAACTTCGATACAAGGAAAAAATGTTTACTTCTAGCAGGCAGTTATCAAAAACGGTATCCAGTTGTTGCTAGTAAATAATAATATAATAATAATTATAATTACTTGACCGGTTTTTGGTAAACAAATTGTAAAGGTCTTTTTTTGAGGAGCCTCGTGATCTAAACGAGTGTTACCTGGTTGGAGATGAGGTCTTCACAAACGGATAGTGCCATCTGGATCGCATTTGGTTTATGAGTGACCGAAATAGCGTTCATTTTGAACTTGTCTTTGCCGTATATGTTGTTGGCTTGGGTGACAGCGTCTTTGAACACTTGCTCATATTTCTTGTGGCTCAGGACAGCCCCGATATTTACAGTCTTCGGTTCGCATCCACCTCTCGCACAGGAGCACGAGATGAGGAAGGCGAATAGGACCAGACGCATTTTGCCCTGGATCACAGATGAGTCCAGCTGAGCGCCCTGTGAAGGATGCGTGTCGATGTCCGGGGATTAGACAGATCTCCTCTCACCGTGTCCTCTCCAACAGCACTGGAATTCAATCTCCTCAATGTACTCTGTTGAGGAATGTGCTTGGTTCCTTCACTCTTACTTGTTCACTCGTCACAAAGCCCGTTCATTCCCAGGAAAAAAAACATGTCAACACGCCTGTTGTTGATTGTCGTCTAACAGATTTTCTCTTTGTGTGCGTCCCAGCAGAATGCAAAAATCAAGTTAGGCTATATTATTGCTCAAGTCATTTGTATTCATAAAGCCACTTCTTTAGTTCTTGCCGTGATTGAAGGTGCAATGAAGGTCTATCACGTCCGCCGCGGGTCCTGGTGACCTGATGCTCTGCGTGAGCCGCTGTCCTTGGTGCTGAAAGCTGTGCTCGCGCACGGATGCGCGCTCACTCGCAGATTACGCCTGATATCACTGCTGTCACGGTTGAATAGACTTCAAAACGTTAGATATAACGCGAGGAAAATCTCAGCTTGACACGGTATCGTTTTGATTGAAGGGATTTTAACATAACGTTATTGTGTGTGAGATAAGTTATATATTACATGAGGTGTAAGCCTTCATATTAGTAATCTAATGTGCGAAGTGGCACAGTTTTTTATAAAATGGTCGTTTATTCATGTTGTGTATTTATTTGCGTGTTCATTATTTGTTCAAACCCATACTTAAGTAAACCATTTTAATCGGCTACTTCTAGACAAAATAGGTTTAAAATAAAATAACGGTGGCAGTTGATGATACATTTAGATGTATAGAATATCTATAATTTAGTGTTCTTTAATATGGCTCGTTACAAGTCGATAGGCTTGTTATATTGAAAAATAGCCTATTCCATTTTTGACGAATGTATAACTCCGTGTCATTCTTACATGTGGTTGTTCTTTACATGCTTACTGTCAATGGACTTTCATTTTAAACAAAGACTAATGCTTTTTCTTATAAAAAATAATCAATGGGAGCTTGTCTCCATCTATCAACCGTATATAGCTCCGGAACAGGCGCGTTCAAGTGCAATGGAGAAATTCAGCGAGACCCTTGTTACCAAGGAAACAAGCATCTCCGGCTCGAGGTGCAACTCTTTTTTCCAGACACATAACTTACAATTATGAAAAATGCATTTGTTTCCTTAAGGATATAAACGTAACAAATAAAACTTTCTCTAAATGCTAAATTAAACTTGTCTACATGTTAGCAAAAATGTAAGACGAATAAAATAAATAAATCAAATATATTCTGTTTCATTTTGATGTTGCATTTATATTACATCACTACTGCTGGCAGGAAGAAATTCACTCATGGCCACAGATAATCAGCAACTTAAGTCAGACATGGATGGAATTTTTATTTTAAATAAAGTACATGTCTTATATATAATAAATTATGCTTTGTTAAGTTTGCTGAAGGCAACATTTACATGGAGCAACCACCCCACATACAAGGCTTAATTACTTACCAGTAGTTTTAAACACTGAATTTAAAATATCACTCTAAGCAAATGATTTACAAAGAGGAATGGATTGTGTGCACCAAATATGAACCAATATTATGTGCACATATAGCTTACACTTTGCTTTGAATATTAGTCACACGCACCCACAGTCACACGCAGAGAGAGAAAGAGAGATTATAACATGACATCAGTTGAGTTCAAGCACAAACAACAGCAGGGAAGAAAAGCGCTCTATGTATTAAATAATCATTGCTCTCTTTTCAGGACAGACTTAATCTTTCTTTTTCCCCAGACCTTTTTCCCCATACAATAAAGCCATGTAAGCCATGCACTCATTAAAGGAAACTGGAATCATTAGACATCAATAGAAGCATTAACCCACATTACACAGTGTATTGTGGGGTGCATCCCTATAAGACATGGAAATGTGAATAAGCCGAGATGGCAGCCGAACTGCTACTAAGATGCTTCAGGCTCTCAATAAATGATACCAGCAGTGTTAGACTCAAACTGGGTCTCGGCTCTCAAAGTGTCACTTTGGATCAGTGGTAATGCACTATATAATATGTGCTGCAGTGGTTGTTAGTTTGATTTCAGTAGGTTATAACTTTGATCTGAATACAAAACTCCTACACCAGCTTACATGCAAATAGTATCATACACTTATGTCTTAAATAAAGAACTGTGCATTTCTGTCTCATTATCGGATTTTCATGCATATTTGGTTGTCTAAGAGGAATATTCCTCTGAGACTCTTTATTTAACATAGCTCTAACAGTTTTTCACTGAAGGCATGATTTGTCAACATGTCATTCATTTAATTTATGCATTTGGCAGATCCTTTTATCCAAAACAACGTATACAGTGCATTTAAGATTTTTTTAAATCATTTTCCTGGGGATCAAAGCAATGACATTTGTTGCTAATGCAATTCTGTATCAATTAAGCTACTGGATCTGTAAGAACTTGGAACATTCTTTGCATACATAATTTAAACCATTCTGAAAAAACCTATCCTAAATGCCTGTTTAATTATTCTTATCTGTGTGTAATGAAGAGGCTTTGCTATAATTATCCAGGACAACAAAAACAAAGACAGGCTCGTAATGATGCTTTTAGCGCAGAGGAGAATGCGATTCAGCTGAATGTTTTTATCACTTCTGACAAGCCCCCATTTCTATAACTCTAAAGGAGAATGAGATTGAAAAGTGCACTGCAGAGAAGCACATTTAAAGTGCATGCAATATTTAAAACCTTATGCCTTTGTCAAAATTTAGCAGAGCTTCAGGGTAAAGCCATTAGTTACACAATGGTTGGTTTTAGCTTTGCATTCATTCTCAGAAAGCATAGCTAATGTGTGGTTCCCATTTGGTAACAAAGTTCTCCAAATTAAGGTAAATGATTGCAGCAGGATTTATTCTGCAAGAAAAAAATAATTCTCATTCAAATTATTATTTAACCCTATAAGTATTATTTTATTCTCATGCATTGTTTTCACTCCTGATTGATTGTGTACAGCAAAATGAGCAGGCAGAATGAAACTCTAGTTTGAAAATAGCTCCACCTAATGGTATCACAATAGACCCACGTTACAGGACTTAAAGGAATAGTTCCCCCAAAAATGAACCTCATGTCATCATTTAGTGACTCTTGTGTTGTTACAAACTTGTATACATTTCTTTGTTCTGATGAAAACAAATGAAGATATTTTGAAGAATGTTCGTAATTCATAGCCCTAATCATTTCCATAGAATTCTTTTTCCTACTACGTTTTGTTTACAAACATTCCTCAAAATATCTTCGTGTTTATCAGAACAAAGAAATTTATACCGGTTTCTAACAAAATAAGAGAGAGTAAATGATGGCAGAATTTTCAATTTTGTATAAACTATCCCTTTAAGCACTTTATCAATTTAACAAAATGTAGCAATAGTGTAATATTGTTAAGTCAAACCAAAGGAGGATAAAATTTGGCTAGTTGTAGAGAGTGGCTTAATTAAAACTCATCACACTATTTATGTGAGGCACATCAGCATGAATGTGGAAGGGAAATCTGTGTTTACACCTTCATCAGCCTGAATGACCAACTTTTTGTTCTTTGTTTTTTTTGCTCAGGGCTGAGTACACAGCACTTACTGTGGTGTAAGAGGTGTTATTTAAATGCTGTTTTCTCCTTCTGCCAGCAGCTATTATATCACCCTTCCCCTGAACAATGAATGATCCCAGAATTAATTAATACCTCTCAACAGAGTAATTACACTTCACAATATTAACAGAAGAATTCAGTGAAATCTTGATTTGTTTGGATTTTTAGTTGCTAAAAGACGTGGGTGTAGCAAAGAGTACCGTTAAATTATCTATTCTACTAAAGAGCATAGGTAAACAATGCTTTGGTGTTTTTAGCACTGTTTATCACAGTCTTAACCCCAACTTATTAGGTTGATAAAAATGTGTAATGTTTTTGATGATGATATAGTCTCATCCTCACCAGTCCTTCCAATTTCCAGAACACTTTATTCAGCTATGAATTAAATGATTTACACTTTTACACTTGGTCCACTGTAGGATAGTGGCCCTAAATATATTTGAATATATACTAACAGTAAACCACATTCTGAAATGTTTGAATTTAATTGGAACAAAGCCAACAGCTGATAGGATCTCTTCTACAAAATTAACACTTCCCTGCTTAAAAAATGTGAGATTGCATTTGTTTCTAAATGTATTTGTTTTAAATAGTGTAATGCCAAGCCAAGCGAGTAATGATCTGTTATCATTAAGTTATTAACACCAGATAATTAAATTCTGAGTTAACTAACCAAATACTGTGGGATTACTCTGATCAGTTCACTATAATGTGACAAGCATTTCTTAATATAAAGATTTATAGAAGTCTAAAACAAGTCTAAAATTGTTAATCTTCACTGTGAATTTATTTACATGTGGTGATACTAGATAAACACTGTAAAACCCTTTAGCCTATTTGTTTGTTACATAAGTTGTTGATAAGACAGAGGCAAAACTTTGGTAAACCTGTTTCATTGCTTTTGCCAGTTTCGACACTTCATAATTTCAACACTTTAAAGTTTGTCTGTACAGTGGCCGGTTGCATAAACATACCCGTGACGTTAAGACTGCGTCTTAATGATTCTGACAAACTAGCAATTAGTTAGGGCTAATCAGTCTTATTATTTGGATTTAAATTAGACCGATCTACCTTTCTATGTAACATACCTAAAACAGTTATGATCAGTCTTGAAGAAAAAATTCATCACTTACTTTTAAGAGTCTTAAAGTTTTATGCAACCGGCCACATGTCTTCTTTCTTAAATAATTTGCTTGATTTTAGTATAACTTTGTTTTCTGTTTTAATAAAGTAATTACATTTATTTTAACATATAAACAACGACATAATAGATCAATACGATATAAAACAGATTTAATTTACAAATATTTCGTATTAATATACGAAATAAATTGTCTATAAAGTTTTTATTTGTTTTTAAATTTACACATTCATTCATTACACGAATAAATTTACTAGCAAAATAAAGCTTTACATGATTTTACTTCTATCATACTGACTACGATATGTAGTCAACATGTTTGTCCTTTAAAGCTCCGCGCATGCGCTGTGCTCTTTGCACGTTTAGCTAGCTCACGCCACTTCACACCTTCTGCCGCTCATGCAGTAATCTTGTGACAGCGAGGCAGAACAGTCGGTCAGTATCCTTTCCCAAATTAAACATCAACTTATTAACCATCAGATCTGGATTGAACGTGCACCGGGATCGTAACGGACATTCAGTTTTTCATCTGCGCAAACAGCTCAGCTTAGCAGTGTAAAAGGTCGCGAGGTGCCCAAGATGGCGACTGTTTGAAGTTCACATTTTGTACGGTAATAATTTAACGATTTTGGAGGCACCTGGTGCATGATTTTGTGGTTCAGTTCTGTAAGAATAGATCGTATTTTGATCCTAACAGATAGCAAAAGATGTCATGATCGTGAGCCGAACTTAAAGCCATCGTTAGTGAGCAATGTATGCAGCGATTAATATGCTCCTGGCACGTACTAATATGACGTTTAAATGACTTAAATATTACGTTTAATAATTACTGTTACGATAAGATAAGCAATGAACTTGCTGTTAAACTTTGGATAGGACTGACATTAGCTGTGTTTTAACATCTAAAGAGCTGCCTACGTTGACAACATCTGGACATCGCACTCTTACAGTTAAAGACTTTACGATTGTGACAAAAATGTTAAGTAGCAGATGCCTTTATACAAAGCAACTTACAAATTAGGAAGAATTCAACATTGTGCCTTAAGAGCCCACAACAATCATAGTGGACAAAACTTGTTTTACAAGTATGTACCGTATTGACGCTAGTAGTGTACAGCATGAATATAGTTTTTGGTAAAAAAAATATTTTGTTAGCATTAGCAATGTTGTGAGTTACATCGAGCATTTTAGTCATTGGTCTACGGACCTGGGACATTTTTATTATGCCCATAGTGCTATGTAGGTAGGAAATTCGCTATGTTCTATGACACAGCCAATGTTTTTATGTAGCAGGTCACAATATTGACTTACTGTTTGTCACTTCTGTTACTAGTTCATGCAGAAACATCCCATGCTAACACCACAGGGCATCGGTTTATGCTGTGACGAAGGCACCAGTCCTGCCCACTGTCCTGCATGGCTATGGCAAAGGACCAGCCAAATGTGTTCGACCTTCTCCCTCTGTTGGGGTCCACTGACTTAAGTGAGCTGGAGCAAGTAAAAAACCTGCTCCAGGAGACTCTCAGCACAGGTTAGTTGGCTCTTGTGTTACTTAGCAGCGTTGGTCGAATTGATAAGACTGTTGAAACAGTCATTTACTAAAGAAGGGGTGTTTTCTGTTTGCACTTTCACTGCTTTACTATAAATGTTATTTATATTTATCCCATTGTTTCTTAATATACTGTATGTGTTTTAATCACATAAGTAAAATTTTTTTGTAGATAAAGGAGCTTTGTTGCTAAATAGTCTTGTGGACTATTTCCTGGAAACAAACTCATCTCAAGCTGTGGACATTCTGTCTTCTGTCAGGGAGCCCCATGATAAGGTTAGGACAAATGTTCACCCGACAGGGTGTACTATATGTTTGCTTCAGTATTGGGTTAGATTCAGTGTTTCCTTTTTCGCATTAGTAAACCTTTCCGTTAAAATTCAGGCTAAAGTCTCATAATCTAGTTATGAGACATCAAAAGCCAGAGGGCGCTCTTGTGCAGAAACTCAATATATGCACCGCAGAAGAAGAGCCATTACATATGAAGCCCTAGGAAATGGCTTAAGCATATGGCTGAATCCGAAATCGCATACTTACTGAGTAGGTACTTTTCACTGAGTACCTACTTAACGAGCGCTTGGACAGTACGTACGTTTGTGTTAGTATGGACAGCATCCGCCAGGTTTACGTTATCATGTGACCTATAACGTAGTAAACTTGTTCGAGTTCATGCGGAACCACAAGAACAGTCAGGAGGATGACTTCACAATACCGTGAGAGCAACTCGAAATCAGAATCTGGGTGGACTCAGTGGGGCATCCGGGGATTTCTCGCCTATTGATTTTATGAATACTGAGGATTCGGACATACTACTCTGTTTCCCCTACTACATTTTCAGTAAGTAGGTGGTTTCGGACGATACTTAAGTACACATGCTTCTGAATCTTGCGAGAAATAGTCCAAAATCCCGATAATTCTCGCCTACTCTTTTACATATACTTAGGTTTCGGACATACTTTTTGTTCGCCTACTGCTTCTTGCCTACTATAACTAATCATATATATGTGTGGATTGTATATAATAATTATGTTTATATAAATACACACATGTTATTAAGAAATATTTACGTGTGTATATACATGTTTATATTTATCTAATTTATATTATACATAAATATATATACTTAATATATACAAATATTTTTTTCTTAAAATTTTACATGCATGTGTGTGTTTTTATATATGCATAATTATTATACACAATACACACACATATATGATGAAAAAAAAAAACTTTAAAGGCACACAAGGCAAGTCTGAGTATTATTTCTCTACTAGCTCCCCCTAGTGTCTGGGAGTAAATGCGTTCTATATCTAAGACTATACGAGACTGAAGGACACCGGGACAGTCGAACTTGCAAGTGGGGTATTCTTCCTACAGACGGTAGGGGCGGGCGAGAGAGTCTTCATTCGTCATGTAATGAGTCATTTAACCATATACCAACTTACGAAGATGATTTATTAACATAAAAATGCTGCCTTGTGTCCCTTTAATTCTACAAACTATAAGTTGCGATTAGTTGTTATGCAGCCCTTAACGACTCAAACTAACAGTGATTTCAGATCGATAAGGACTGATAAAAAGCCGTAGTACATGAAATATCTGTGAATAATATCGGTTCAGAATCATTATCGGCCAGGTATTATTAGATTAGTATATATCGACATGTATCGTCGCATCCCTAGAATAAAGGTTATAAACCTTCCAGCTGTTTATTTTTTGTCACATGACATTATGCACACATCTTAACCCACTTTCCCCTACAGTGTTGCGTACACTAGTTTTCATTGCTACAGAACGTCTGTCTTACCACTGAATTTAATAACAAGCTCATCTGAGTGTGTTTCTGTGCAGCATCTTTTAGATAAGATGAATGAATGCATGGGCAAGCAGAGCAGCCGCCTCTCCACCATCACCCTCTTTGGCCATGTTGTCCGCAAGCAGCCACAATGGATCCACAAGATTGCACGCTTCCCTTTGTTTGCTTCACTTCTCAAATGCCTCAAGGTACTGAATTAAAAGCCATTCATGTGTGATGGGAATTAAATAGGATTTTGAAGGAGGATAATGTTATAGAAAAGGAAGTTTATTGGCTGAACACAATTTAATCCAGAGTCTTCATGGCATGTTTCAAGTATATTTTCTGCTTCCAGGCTGATACGGATGTAGTGGTTCTCATAACTGGCATTCTGGTGTTGATTACTCTTCTACCCATGATTCCTCAAACTAACAAACAGCTTCTCTGTGAGTTCTTTGACATCTTTGGACGGCTTGCTGCTTGGAACCAACGGCACCCAGGTAGCCTGTCAAAAACAATTTTGTTCCAAAATGTGCAAACTACCTTGTTTTTACCTGAAAGTTGGGATTTGTTTCTAGCTTTGGCTAAAGGTAGCTGTTTCCTTTAGGTCATGCTCAGGGAGTGTACGCAGTCCATCTTCATGCCAGTGTATACTTACTTTTTCAAAGACTGTATGGCATGTATCCCTGCAATTTTGTTTCCTACCTGCGTGCCCACTACGGCATGAAGGAAAATGTTGACACGTATGAAGAAATAGTTAAGGTGAGTCTCTCTCGTGACATGTTATGGTAATTATTCTGTTAGTAAGCTATGTTAAGTATCAAAGTATTGCTATTCTAACACTTGCTCCACAAACTTCTTTTACATTAGCCCATGTTAGAACATGTACGAATACATCCCGAGCTCATCACCGGAACCAAAGATTATGAGGTTGATCCAATAAGGTATGTAGAATGAAACACAATTCTTTCGATTGGAGATTATGTAATTTATACCCTACCTCTTCTTTATTTTTTATAGATGGAAGAGATTCGAGCCCCATGATATAGTGATTGAATGTGGCAAAGTTTCGCTTGATCCTAAAGAGGCGTCATGTGAAGAAGGCTACTCCTCTCTGTCTGATTACATACCACGGCGTCCTATAGACCACAGCCGATCCTGTATGGAGCTCAGTATCCACGGTGGGTGTGATGTACTTTTCTGGATGAATTGTCATTAGTATTCACTTAATGTAGTTATGCTGATGTCATTTGTAGTTCTTATGATTCTTACATGCATGTCTTCTAACAGAAATGACCCCTGTCACACAAATAGCCACTGTTCGCCAGTCTCTCTCTCGGTCTTTACCGTTTCTCACTGCAACCAAGGACTCTGATTCCAGGACGCAGACTCCCAACTATCAAGTAAGACTTGCAATTATTGTGCACATTGGCCATAAAATTTTGTATTATTATTTTTTTTTTTTCATTTCCTATGGCTTAAAGTTCAGGGCAACCCTGAGCTACAGAAACGCTAGAACACCTATGAATCCCCCAACAGAAGCTTATGAATTTGCCAAAAACGTATACAAAGCACAGTTATGTGATGTGTTACTGAAAGGATGTTTGTTTTTTGTGGTTTGTCTCATCAGCAAAGTGATGAGATGAACTCATCAGGAGTAAAGGAGGTGATGTGGAGTCCTTCCTCAGTCTGCGGGATGACCACCCCTCCCAGTTCCAGAATGTCCCCTGCCACTATTTCAGAAACCTCACATAGTGCCTCCAGCCTCTCAGGACGAATACCTAACACGCCAGGTCAGCCAAATGCATTCTGAGCTAAAAAAAGCAATTGCTTAAAGGAAAATACCACAGTTTTTCAATATTTTACCATGTTTTTACCTCAACTTAGATGAATTAATACATGCCTATTGTTTTCAATGCATGCACTTTTAATCTTTGTACAGCGCTTTTTGAATGTGTTAGCATTCATTCCTATGGCTCCAAACAAAATGTTTATTTTGTGCCACCATACTTACTCGTGTAACTACTCATGTAACCATCTTTTAATAGGGAAGACATGAAAGTGTTTGGTGGCTTCTAAATTCATCCCTGTTTGGATCCTAATGAATGAATGGGGCTAGGCTAAATGCTAACGCATTCACAAGGCGCTGTACAAAGATTAAAAGTGCACGCATTGAAAAAGATAGGCATGTATTAATTTGTATGAGTTGAGGTAAGAGCGTAGTAAAATATTGAAAAACTTTGTGTGGTGTTTTCCTTTAAATATGTTTTATTGTTGTTGCAGGTGATGCAAAATGGTCCCTGTCTCCCTCAACCCCCTCGGGGTCATCTCCTCTCCCATCTTTCTCAGAGGAACTAGGGCAGCCTGGCCAAAACACCAGCAGTGCTCAGGTTAAGGTAAGTAAAGTGTAAAGCGGGAATGATTACTTGCTGTGACTTATTGTTCAGTGAAGTGTAAATGCTTTTCTGCTCAGATAAATCCAGCGGTCAAAGAGCTGAAGAAAGTCATTCCCAGAAGTATTAATAACAACGGTGAGGCTACTTGTTAAAACTTTACAGAACTTCATTCTTTTGAGAATTAGCTGTTCAGAGGACTAATTAAATTGTTTTGCTTTGGCTACCCTTTAGGAGGTGCTAGTGATGCCAAGAGTCCAGTTTCATTGGCGCAGCTCTCCGATATTGTCAAGAGGACAGGCGAGGAGAGAGAGGATGGTGAGAGTGGAGACATCATGCAGAACAATGCATCCCACGGTGTTCAAGTATAGAAAATCGTTTTAAGTCATGCTTTAGTTTTCAGTGAGCTCTTATTTCACCAATATCTCCAACATTTACATTCCAGATGCTATCACAGAAGAGATTTTGAGCCTGACCCATGGGAGACTAGATTTCGTGGCAAGGCCCAGCTTGGAATCCTTTTTTTCTGGTTCCTCGGACACCCTGCTCTCATCTCACCCCAGCGACGAACAGAATTTAGTTTCCACGCCCGATAGGGGTGACACCTCAGTCAAAGGAGGAGAGCAACAACCTCGGTGGCCTCTCTGGCCTGCTTTAACCCCAATAGAAAATGGAAAGAGCGGTCTGAGTAAATGTTCCCTCTCTGATCTGACGAAGGAACCTATGCCCTACGAGCCGCTGTTCGACCTCGCCTTGCCCAAGGTGGCATCTCTGTTTTTGGAAAGGAAGACAGCAGAGGCCTTGCAGAGGGCAGAAGGCGAGAAGGAGCTGCATCGAGAGGAGATGGAGGGGGAGGATCTTTCTGCCACTTCCCCACTGGAAGTGTTGGATCGTGTTATTCAGCAGGGGTATGACACCCATGAAAAGGTGCTGAAAAGGTAGGTTATTTTTTATGGTTTAATCAAGACTTTTGAATGGTGAACATGTTACTTTGATAGAAAATGTTGCTTTTTCACAGAACTCTGGCCTCCCAAAACCAGCCGGCAGACCCATACTCTGGAGGTAAACAACATAGCAATAAAGGAAAAGGTATTTAGTAATTTACTAATTTATAGGCTCTCCATACTCAAGAAGATCTTCCAAACTTTCCTCTCCAACTTCAGTTCGTTTGGTTGTCTTGTCTCTTGTTTCTTTAATAGCTTCTGCTATTTTCTTTTTATTCACAGTCAAATCAATTTCTCAAAAGAAAATGAAAATGTATGTTGTCGTTTTAAAATAGTAGATTATAGACTCCTTAAAGGGAGTCATCATTTACTCACCCTCATGTTGTTCTAAACCTGTATGAATTTTTTTTGATAAACACAAAAGAAGATATTTTGAGAAATGATGGTAAACACACAGCAATAAGTGACCATAGACTTCCATAGTAAGAATAAAAAAATATGATGGAATTTAATTGGTACCGTCAACTGTGTGCTTACCATCATTTATCAAATTATTATTTTCTTCATCATTTATCACAATACTTACAAAATGCTCACCATCTGCTGTGTGTTTACATCATTTCTCAAAATATCTTTTTTGTTTTCATCAGACTAAAGAAATTCATACAGGTTTAGCACAACATGAGGATGAATAAATTATGACAGAATTTTCATTTTAAAGTGAACTATCTTTTAAGGACTGTAAGGGGGATTTCATATTAGCACTTTTGGTGCACACCTGGGTCCATTTCACATCAGAGTTTGGTTCATTTGGATGATGTCAACACTGTTTTTCGTGGTCGGCTGTACAATCGCGAACAACACCCAAATCCGCCTGAAAAGGGTGCACTGGGGTACGGTTTGTGTGGATTGTGGTACGGTTTGCTGCTTAATATGAACACAATCAAACTATTAATGACCCCATGTCCCGTGTGAATGTACCGTAAACGGCTTCAGCTTGATGACGCAAGTGTACAAAATATTATAATGTGAACAGAGACCAGCAAGGGAAGAGGGAGGGGGAGCAATCGAACTCTGATATGAAACCACCCCAAATTTCAGTTACAGCAGAATCCTGTCACTTTGGAGTTAACCCCTTTATATTTTTGCAGGTCCTGCATCTGCAGCATCAGATGAGCTGGGAATGTTGCGTAGTCAGCTGCTATTGCTACATAGCCAGCTGCTGTATGAGAGACATAAGAGAGAACAGCATGCCCTTAGGAACCGCCGTCTGTTTGGACGTATTGTCAATGCCACTGCTTTGGAAGAACAGAACAACTCTATGGTAATATCTTGAACAGGAAATATCTTTGTCTTGAATACGACCCCCCCTTAAAGGGATATTTCGGCCAGAAATGATATTAAACCCATGATTTACTCACCCCCAAGCTGTCCGAGTTGCATATGTCCATCGTTTTTCAGACAAACACATTTTCGGATATTTTAGAAAATGTTTTAGATCTTTCAGTTGATTAAATGTAATGTTACGGGGTCCATGACCTTCAAGTCCAAAAGAAGTGCGTCCATCCTTCACAAAATAATCCAAATGGCTCCAGGATGATAAACAAAGGTCTTCTGAGGGTAATCCGTGCGGTGTTGTTGTAGAAATATCCATATTTAAAACTTTATTAACGTAAATAACTACCTTCCGGTAGCGCCGTCATCTTAGACTCCTCTGTATTCAGGAAAGAGTATTAGCATAGTGTACGCACTTTTCTTAGTGACGGATGACAAATTCGGAGGGCGGGGCACAGAGCAGCAGCAGAGTAGCCTCCGTAGGCTGAGTAAGCTCTCATCCTGAATGCGGACGCGACTAAGATGGCGGCGCTACCGGAAGGTAGTTATTTTAGTTTATAAAATTTTAAATATGGATATTTCTACAACAACACCGCACGGATTACCCTCAGAAGACCTTTGTTTATCATCCTGGAGCTGTTTGGATTTATTTTATGAAGGATGGACACACTTTATTTGGACTTGAAGGTCATGGACCCCGTAACATTACATTTAATCAACTGAAAGATCTAAAACATTTTCTAAAATATCCGAAAATGTGTTTGTCTGAAAAACGATGGACATATGCAACTCGGACAGCTTGGGCGTGAGTAAATCATGGGTTTAATATCATTTTTGGCCGAACTATCCCTTTAAGAGGTCACTGTGTAGATTTTTAGTGGCTTCTATTGGTGAGACTGTGAATTGCAACCAACTGCTCAGTCCACAGCTCACCCCTCCCCTCCGAAATGCATTTTTTATCAGAGTAGTTTTTGTGATTCTTCAGTGGTGTGTGTTTGTGTTGTCACAGAAAACCCAACTCAAGCTTCAGGATGTTGAGATGCAAGCTGTGCAGGTGAGCCTGCAGGAAGAACAGCGGCGTTCCAAGCACATGCGCGAGGAAAGAGAGGCTCTGGTTAATCAGCTGCAGGCACAGATTCAACAGCTGCAGCAGGAGCGAAATGGCTATTACTCAAAGATGCTTGAACTGCAGGTGATCACAGAGCTATAGATCAACACAAATGGTTGTGTTTTGTTCGCTGTGCAAAGCATTTATGATGTTTGTGTTAAATGCTGATGTTCTTTGTGAAAAATGGTTCATTTTACAGAGTGACTTACAAGAGAATCAGAAGAAGGTAGGAGAAATGGAGGCAGAGCTAAAGAGAGCCAACAACAAAGTATGTAATATGGGACACCTGCTCAGCCAGCTGTCCATCAAGGTGAGCCACGTGACATAAATCTACATTATTACACTTTCAAGCTTCTGCGTTTAAAGTCAAATTCAACCTATGACCCATTTTATTTATTTATTTATGTACTTAATTTGTTCCTTCTCAGGTCAACAATAGTGAAAATATGGAGCAGCAGATGGCTTTTTTGAACAAACAGTTGCTGCTTTTGGGTGAAGCCAACAGGTTATGCGCGGGGGAAATTGAGCGCTTGGGACCTGAGGCAAGCAAGGTAGGCAATACTTCCCTTAATAGAAAATGACTGATGACCGCTATCATTGCTTAAAACCTAGCAGATATTTAGTTTGCCTGTGGTGTTTTAAACATTACAGTAAGTGCTTTCACACAGTCTTTGCCCAAAGAGATGATGAAATATGTTGAGAAGTTGTAACATTGCCAGAAACGTTAATTAATGTGTGAAAAAGGTTCCAGCATCTATTCAAGGTTACATACTTCTACAGTATGAGAACTCTGTATCTGAGCTGACACAATTACTCTCTCATGATTATTTGTAGGTTCATATGATGCAAGAATAGGAAATCTATAAAGTGTTTGGTTCATAACAAGCCCCCACAGAATCTCTACCTCCAAAATGTCACAGGAAGTGCTGCAGATTTCTGCAAAATTGGGAGACCTGCCATTTATTTATATTTTATAAACCTGCCCATTATGTCTTTGTTTAATGAATATTTAGTTTACACTAAATTGTTAAATAGCTACCAATGAAAGTAGTACTAAGCTAGTACTTTTTCCTAGTGTATTTTAACCCGTTGTAAAGAATTTTGACACTTTAAATTGTTTTTTATAGATTAAAATTTATGTAATTCTGCTGTTAAAGCCTCCAATACCCAGTGCTAATGTCTTGAATATTTTAGCATCTTTGTTATTACTTTGCCTGGTCTACTCGGATCTACTCAGACCTCTCCTCTGATTTTTAGGAGTTAAAGATGCAGCAAGCGTCTTCACTTCGAGAGGTGGAGCGTTTGAAGCAGAGCTCCGTCCAGCAGAGTCAGAGACTGGAGGCAGCCCAGCAGCGCATCACTGACCTGGAGACCCAACTCACCAAGAAAGAGCAAGTCATGCGTGAGCAAAAGAAATTGCTGGAGAATGTCAAAAGCCATGCCATGTACGAGACTACCTGTGCCTTTATAGTCTCTTTCTGATAACAGTTTGTTCAAAGTTAAATCTATTAATATTAAAGGGATAGTTCACCCAAAAATGAAAATTCTCTCATGTTGTTAAAAACCTGTATAAATTTATTTGTTTTTATCAGAATAAAGAAGACATTTTGAGAAATATTTGTAATCAAACTGTTTGACCCCATTATACCCCATTCACTCCATATTAGGAAAAAATGAGTACTATGGAAGTAAATAGCGTCCACGAACGGTTTGGTTACAAATATTTCTCAAAAATCTTCCTTTGTGTTCATCAGAACAATTAAATGTATACAGGTTTGTAACAACATGAAAGTGAGTAAATGATTACAGAATTTAAGTTTTTGGGTGAACAATCTCATTAATGATATTATATAATGTTTAATAAAACTTAATGCTCATGCTGAAATATAAAAAAATATTCATAGTTGAATGACCTTGATATTATATTTGTTATTTGTTAGTAGTAAGATAGTTGTTAAAGGCCCCCTGTGGTGAAAATCAAGTTTTATTGTTGTTTATAGATATTTGTTTATTGTTTGTTGTTTATTGTGTGGTGTTTTATAAGACAAACATGTGCAACCAAAGCCTCAAAAACACAGATTGAAAACGACGAGTTAAAGGTGCTCTAAGCGAATTCACGCGTTTTAGACCATAAAACATTTTTTGTCACATACAGCAAACATCTCCTCACTATCTGCTTGCTGCCTGTCCGCTGATCAAACTGTAAAAAAACGCAATCTCTGTAGACAGCCCAGGCTCCACAAACTGCAATAAAAACATAGTGGCCAAACCTAGCACCACGAAACTTAACAAAGTGTTCCAGCCAATAAACGACAAGAAGGATTTGGGGGTAGGGGTTGAGCGCATTCATGAAAGCACGGAGGTGAAGGGGGAGGAGTTAGCCACGCTCCGTTTGTTTGAAAACAGTTCAAACATCAACAAAAAAGTGACGTCTCACAGATTCCCTTAGATTCCCGTTTCAGTCTGTTATCAGACAGTGTCGTCGCTGTTGAGCGCAAAGTCAGTAGACGAGAGGCTCAGGAGCGCGCATGCAGGTGACGTCACTGGATTTCGCGCCAAATCCGGCCCGGTACTTTCACATAAAAATAATAATATTGTTTTTCAGAGGTAATAGCAAAACCCGCAAAGTGGATCATTTTAATGTGAGATTACAACCTCTTCACTCAAAGGCAATTGAAAAGGGATTAGTTTAAGTAGAAACACTGCGGACAGCTCCTTTAAGAGAAAACGCTTCACTACCAATGACGAGTTTTCTGGCAATCCATATTTCTGCTATTATCCACCAGAAGGCACTTTTTACCAACGTATAAAACCCGGAAGTTGTTTCATAAGGCGAACGGTTCAAACTCCGTGTACGTTTTGAGGTCTGCTCTGAATCTCATCTCTATTAAAAGTCCTTCATAAAAATTAAATTATCTCAGATTTTTGACAAATGAGTGCCTCTTTCATCATATACCCTTTCGAAGCGTCTGCAGCAGGCACGTATTTTGACATGACGCGTGATGCACATAGGTTCACATGATGCACCGAACACATATTTTGACATGATGAGCCACACACATGCCAGGCTAAAAACATGTTTTGATGAGCTTTGTATCGTGCGCCCTCGAAAAAGAAGTCACTGGCCGCCACTGACTTCTGAAAGTGTTAAATGTTTTAACCTGTTAACCATTAACATCAGTTCTGAAAATGTATGCATTGTGAAACCACCAACTATGTATCTGGAATTGCTGAATATGGCATCTATGTACATGTATATCTATGGCCTGAGCTGGTGCGATTGGGTGGAGGCAGAGACTAATTCGCATTTTCGTATTTATGGTTCGAGCTGGTGTGTTGACTAGAGGCGTTGACTAATTTGCATATTTATAGATTCATGTATACTAAATGAGGCAAGGGTGTAGAGTTACATTCAAACTATTTTAGTGGTAGGAAGAAATGATTAGAACAGGAAAACTTTTACATATGCTTTTTTGCATATGAGTTTTAATGGATAAAATTATCGAACTTACAGTAAGATTTAAAAAGCGGAGTATAATTTATAATGGTGTATATTAATCATCAGGTTTTTTATCTCTTCAACAGCATCTTAGCATTGATTTACTAGTTTAATTCTTGTGCACTGTTTTGTGCTTTCTTGTAGGGAGCAACTGAATGCTTCAGATAACCGATATTTGGCACAGAAGCACATCACTCAGGCTTTACAGTCAGAGCTTCTTGAGCTCTACAGCCAAATAGAGCTCAAGAAGTTGCACACAAGTTCACCAGCAGAGTGCACTACAGAGGGCAGCAGTTCCACCAATCAGAGGTGCGCTATATACCGTTATATTCTTCAATTAGATATTTCCTACATATTTATATAAGCAGATATATCATGGTTAGCTGAAATCCAATTTCATCTTGTGTTTCAGGCCAAATCACAACAAAACTGGCCCACCTGCTTCATCTCCATCAGCTGACCCAAAGAAAAGAGAGGAAGCTGCGTACGTGTGTTTCAATGGTGAAGTTTCTGCCGTGTCCCCTCATACGCCACCCACGGCGCTCATTAATGGCAGTCAGGAAGAAGTTGTTTCCGGCCTCCGCCGTTCATTTTCCTCCCTTCCCTGCGACTCCCCGCTGGCAGTTGGCTCTTACCCCAGTACCGGAAGCTTTTTGGGTAAGCGTGCCAGAGAGCTCTTCCGTAATAAGAGTGAGAGCCACTACGAGGAGGAGCCGGATGCCCCCACCTGCTTCTCTCAGGATCTAAAAGCGGAACCGGGCACAGACCTTTCAAAGAACGTGGAGCTTGACGTGCCTAATGACCAGGCTGACCTACAACCCATGGACAGACCCCGTGCGTATAATATTCAGCGGAGGAGACAGCAGGATCTGCGAATAATGGATTACAATGAGACCCATCACGAGCATTGATTGTATACTGCTGATGTGATCGTCTGCTGTTAGAAAAGGATCGTTTTGGACCCAGTATTAGACTGCACCACTCTTTTGTTAAGAGCGGTCGACAAAGTTTTAGTTCGTTTTAAAGCCAAAAAAAGAAATAATGAAGTTAACTAAGAATTAAGTGTAATTCAGTTTGTCTATTTTTAAATTGCCATTCAATGTTTAGCCGTACTGGTTATATTGTGTGGCAATTGGATGTTACTCACTCCCCACTGTACTTTCCAGCAAACGTGTTGCCTTAATCCTTGTTTTCTTTTGTAACAGAACCCTTTGGGTTTTAATCCATCCACGCAAAATTACCCTTTCAATTGCAGCAAGATAAGTAGCATTAAATACTGCTAATACGACTGAAATCGCACAATACCAAATGTGATTATTGCGGTCACTTCCAGAGCACTGTAAATAGTTTAAACCTCAATCAATCTGATAAAAATGTGAATAACCCAAAAGCTGTGTAGGTGCGCTAGAAGTTGAATAAGAAATCACATTTAGTTGCTAAGGCTAGACTTGTGTGTATACTTTGTGCTTCGCCTAGAGAGAAAACGAGTAAGGAAACGTTACAATTGTAGTTGCAGGAATAGATTTTATTGTTATGCATCTGTTGCGTTTGTATAGCTCAATCACCAGTGCAATAATTTTGAGCAAAACACTTAATGCCAGATCTAAGGTATAATGATGGGGACAAAAGGGATTTATGTTTGTGCTGCTTTGCAGAGCCTTACAGAACATAGGTTATGCTGCTGTATGTGTGTTTAGTGCATTCTGTTGAGACCGCAGCTTTGTTTCGACAGCTGTAACTATCAAGAAATCTAAACAATATCCAATGTATAGCATACAAATAGGGTTGCTACAGTACTTTCACACACTAAACTGGGAACAGAAGCTGCAAACTGTAAGCCTGTCCTCTAAAAGGCTTGCTCTGTTATTTTCTTTTATCTCTATGTTACAAAGGTCAGACCCCATCTGTAAAGGAAAGGCTTAATATAATGGGCTGCAGCTGGCTAAAGGAAAAGCATTTCTTTTAATTCGAGCTTTCTTCGGATTGCAGAACACTAGTAGACCAATAGACTTGCCTCTTTATAAAATCTTGCCCCAGGGGTTTGCTTTCAAGATAAAGGTTGGAATATGTGAAGCTCTGTTTACTGGCTTTAGCTGGTCAGCTGGGCAAGGGCTTTACAATGATCAATACATTCAAATGTATGGAAATCACTGCTGTTTCTCTTTACCCTCTGACTATCACAGTTCACCATAAATGTGATCCTATAGCTTAGGTTTCACTCAACATTGATTTCCGTTTTTAATACCTAATGCCCTTCTCTAACATTTTGTCAGTTCACGAAATGCCTTATTGAAAAGTGTAGGATGCCTGTTTCTTACCTGAACCATTTGTCGAAAGTTATCTGAACTATGGTACATCTGGACGATGACAGGTGCAACGGGTAACCAGGGACTTTTTGTTTAGAAATACTATTTTGAATTCAAGAAGACACACCTGAGAGCTGTTCTCCTACTTGTTAAGCTATGATCAACAAAAATAAAATATATATTTTGCAAATCTTTGTCATGCTCTTCATCAACACGGTTGTAAAACTATTAAAGGGCACCTATTTCATTGCTAAAAAAAAATATTTTGTGTATTTGGTATAATACAAAGTGTTTGCGTGGTTTTCAACATATCGAACATTTTTAGCCCCAGATTTCACTCTCTTACTGAAACGCATTGATTTTGTACAAAACTCATTGATTGGCCAGCTAATCTGTACGCCGTAATTGGCCTCTGACGCCAGCCGGGAATGTGACGCTCCTTACCATGTTTGAAAGATTCGGTCACAATGCAATACTTACAAGAGTTATCTTACAGGCTGTGAGTCAAAGTGAGGAATTATGATAATGTCGGTCTTGTCTACATCACCAATCCCAGGAAGTAAATTGTTGCTTACAATCCGTGTGTGTTATAGTCCAAGAAAAAAGATTTTTGTTGGAGACGATAACTTGCGTCATTGTTTACTTTGGGGTATGCACCTTTTGCATATCGTTAACATGTACGAATACACACAAATGGAAGATCATAAATCGGATAATTGGTGCTCTTCAAACAAATCATGAAAATCAGCAGTTTTTTCCATGTTTAAGTGCTATAATTGGGTCCCCAGTGCTTCTATCAACCTAGAAAATGTGAAAACTCAGTAACTTAGTTTTGGTAAAGCATTCCCTGCAAGCATGTGCAAAAAATTGTTCATTGAAATTCGTCTTCCCTTGTAATGTCAAAAGGAGATCTTGTTATAATAATACCGCCCCATAATCTGCACTATCCAACCATGGCACTGCCATTTAGTGCAGAGAGAGAAAATAATCAGAAATTTCCATTGGCCATATTTTTAATTCGCAATGTCAATTTGCGCAATTCAAAGGGTAATGGAAACGCAGCTAGTGTACGCATTTCATCTGCTCATTTGCATTTAAAAGGACATAACCGAAAAAGTGCACATTTTTGCTCAAACCTACATAGTGGCAATTTTAACATGTTATAATAAATTATCTATATGCTATTTTGAGCTAAAACTTCACATGTGTACTCTGGGGACACCAAAGATTTATTTTACAGCCTAAAAATGTCCCATGTAAAGGTAGATTTTATTTCTTTGTATTGCCTGGTGGCTTCCACGCTGGTTTTCCTGCATGCCAGCCACCTGCGCCCGTCTTAAATCTACGAGAGTTGCTTCTGGTACTCCTGTCAAGGTCTGTAGACGTGCCTTCGTTCACTGCCTCTGTTTGCTGGAGGGATGTTTCTCTTGGTGGTGTTGTAGCAAGAGGCTGAGTAGCTCCTTTACAGTAGGAATTGAGGAGGTCTAGAGCCAGAGGAATAACACTCACAATTCCACCATAGAAATTCCTTGCCTCGTCACAGCTCAGGCGATTTATCTCATTGTGTGGGTACCTATTCATCAGAAATAAAGGTGGCATACTGAGTAAAGTATTGCAGAAAGCATGTGGCAGTGTTTGGTATGAAAGCAATTACAACAGAGAAACTTTACCGTTACAGTGAGTCCAATATCAATCTTAAAGGGGACATTTCACGAGACTTAAATAAATCTTTGGTGTCCCCAGAGTACGTATTTGACATTTTAGCTCAAAATATAATATAGATTATTTACTATACCATGTTAACATTTCCACTCTGTAAGTGTGAACAAAAATGTGCAGTTTTAGGGTGTGTCCTTTTAAATGCAAATGAGCTGTTCTTTGCACTAAATGAAAGAGCCATATTTGGATAGTGCAGATTAAGGGGCCGTATTATCCCCTTCTGACATCATAAGGGGAACCAAATTTCAATGACCTATTTTTTCACATGCTTGCAGATAATGGTTTACCAAAACTAAGTTACTGGGATGTTCTTTTTCACATCTTCTAGGTTAACTTCCACATAAACATAAAAAAAGTCAGATTTTCATCATGTGTCCCCTTTAAGGAAATGTATTATTTGTCCATCACTCAACTTTGCCCTTAGCTGGCTGATGTTACTGTAAGGGTCCAGGAGCTTTCTGCAGGTGTCCAGGCCCTCTCCAGAACCAGTGTTTTGGTTGGACAGTAAGGACTCCAGATGTTTTAAAACTCCTTCAAGATCAGACATTATTTCCAAAAAGATTGAGAAGATGCGTCTGTCTGTGGCATTGCTGCAGTGATGGTTCATATACTTTTGAACCTGCAGAGGTACATGATCATTTAGAGGTAAAGTCATTACATTAGTTTATAATTATATATCGTGTAATTATATTCTAGTACACACACTGTTTAATTTTTAACTATGTATGTTTATGTATTTACACTTTTACACAGTTATTGTTAAAATAGCTGTAATTATACGTCATACGTAACCTGTGTCACGGTAGATACAGGATCAGTTTTGTCTCTTGCATGCTCTCTCGACCGCTCCAGAGCCTTGATAAATATAAATTGCTGTTGTTTGAAACTCTCATACTTTTGGTCGATGAAATAGAGTTGCTCTCTTACGTCGTTCATCTCAAATGAAGTAAAGTTACTCAAGCTGTTTATAATGGAGGACAGATAGGTTAGGCAGTGTTAGCAGACACTACCGCTTTAAAAAATTAAATTAACAGAAAAGAAGAGCCGCTAGAATACACGAAAGTGGAAATTTCGTATGCTTACAATTTACGTAGAAGCTGCTAATTTACAGGAATGTTCCGTATGACAAATCGTATGTACATTATTGATAATTATAATAATAAAAGAATAAAAAATTATTTACCTGTGGTTAAACAAACAAGTAATGCTACGCACACTACCGGTATATCAAATTTCTGGATTGTTGCGCCTACTTTTTCCGTTGAATTTATACTTTGCTAGGCAACAAGCTAAGTATGCATACAGGTTAAAGAGTACGCAAAAATGCATCTTCAAGTATGCTTGAAAAAGACCGATGGGCATTGGCTAACGAAGTCACCACTGGCAACCAAAAACAACAAACCCGTGCTTACAGCAAATTATCAACTATTTAAGGTAACAATATATAGATTTCTTATTCTGAATTTTCACAAGATGATAAAATACAACACTGTGTTGTAGAAACGGAATGTTAAATCACCCTAGCAGTTAACTTCCGGTCACGTCTGTCATGTATTTTTTTGTGTTTGAACGTTCAGTTTGAAAATGAAGCGTAACGTTACCCGGCCGTCACCCACATTTAACATTGTTACTCACATAAGAACATTCTTGTTTTTTTATGTTTTGTTCAAGTTTTAATTTTTGAAGACAATTTGGATATCTGTAAAGTTAGGTGTGCGTGGTTTAACTATATATCTTTCTTCCAAACGGTGAACTCTCAGTGTGGTGTGGTTTACTTCAGAAATGGATTCAACCGTAAAACCCCTCAGAATACCCCCTGAGATGGCCATTTATGCTGAGAAACATGAAATATTTGACCTGGTCCAGGTAAAGGAATTTAACCACTTCCGTTTTTAGTAACTAGAGAAGCAATTATGATCAAGTAAATGACATATTTTGCAGACAATGGTGAAAAAGTTGATGATGGAGAAACCTAATGATCCAATTCAATTCCTGATTGATTTCCTGAAGAGGGAAAATGTCGATGGTAAGAGTTCTGCAGTAGAGATGATATTACAAAACGAATGGGTTGTTAATACCGCTAGATGGCGCTGTCCTACATGATATAATGTAAAGTTGTAGCAGCTGCACACGTCAAACTCCTTCAGTGAAAAACATTTTTATCAGTACAAAATGATAATTTCAGCCTTTCGATACGAATCAGATTTTTTATAAATTACATGTCATGTTTCAATAATAATGGATGGTGGACAATTAATTTATTCTAACAAATATATATTTTCCAGTGCCAAGAATCATGTTGCTAGGTCCTCCAGCATCTGGAAAAAGAACCATAGTAAGTGCATTACTTTATTTGCCTAATTGTTTAGTAGATCATTTAGTTGCTGCTTTTAATCGTTGTTTAAACTATTTTAGTAATATTTAGCACATTGTTAAGGCAGGCACATGGTTTCAGCATATTGCATTTCATGTAAAATTTCTGCACATGCAAGATTATGGTTAATTACTGGGTTAATTTGGTAAGATGATCTCAGTAATTATACATAAATTACATGAATTATACATACATTTCATTTAAATACATAAATTAAAGCACAATTACACAAATGCTTGTTTTAAACCCTGGTAGTGGTTTTTCATATTGGTTGTTTTTAAACACCTAAAATTAGCAAATATTTCTAAATTCCATCAAACAAACTGAATTTGTACTATTGATTGTGAATACATTAACGGTTACAATATATGTTGGCTAAAACTATGTTTTTTCACATCCTCACTTAAATTTTTGCTATCTTATGACTTATATGTGACTCTCAAAAACTAATAATGACATTAAGAGCATAAAATTTATTTATTAAAGATATCAAGGTTATTTTTCACAAATGTTCTTTACATTACAGTATGTAGAACATTTTTATTTAGAAAACAGAAAATCACCAAAAAATGACTATAGCTGTGTTTTAAAAGAGTGGCTTACATATTTGCCTTGTATTTAAAATTGACCTTAAAGCCTATAATGAGATAATTAATGTCAGGTTTCTATTTGACAACTTACCCTATGGGGCATGTTGTCACCTAAATAAATCAACCTCTCTAAAGTATTCACAAAAACACTTATTGTCTTTTATATTTGTTTCTCCTGCATTTTTACCTTTTTTTTACCATATACTTGAGGGATGTACTGTCAGACATTGATTGGGATGCCTCTTCAGTACTATGTTACTGTTCTATAACACAGCGTGCACGTCCCTGATTTCTGAGTATTTTGATCTGAGTCTGTCAGTGTTTCTGCATTTTATATGCTGTTTTAAATTGTCCTCTTTTGTCTTGCCGCAGGCTAAAATGTTGTGTGAGCATACACAAGCTATTCATATAACTCTTGACAATATCTTAAAGGACAGCACTGACCTGTGCCGATCTGCACAGCAGTACCAGGAGCAAAAACAGGTAAGGTCTGTCTTAAAATATATGTTAAGGTGGAGTATATATTTTTATATCCACATCCCAGACGAAGTGCAAAGTATCTAAAGAAAAGAGTAGTTCATCATCTTATTCATGTTAAATGTTGGAAAATACATGTTATTAGTGTTTAATAAAGTCTGTGGTTGCCAGTAATGGCTGTCTCTGTGGAATTGTAAAGATGTACAACTGATTTTATCTGAAGTCGGATCATGCAAATGCAGTCCAGGCTAGTTATTCGATAAAAAGGCGGGTTGAATAGAATTAAAAGGAAAAAGAGAGATCTGCTTTAAAAAGAAGTCCCTCCCAATGGTTTAATTATTCTAATTATCCTCTCATATAAACTCTCTATGGCCTTGAGTTTAAAATAGAACGATCCAAAAGATTCCAATTATTATCATTTTCACAAAATTCACAAAGGAGAGTGAGATGAAAACACTGGAGGATGTCATAAATATTTAGAGATTCAATCACATATTTAAATGCAATTGTTTAATAATAATTGGATTGTTTTCACGGACAGTTGTTTACTAGTAAACCAATATATTCCAGGTATGTTTTCTTTGTGGGTTGAACTGCTATAGTAATGTTAGTTAACAGTGTCAGCAGTTTTACTGTATATGAAAAGCTCAAATGTAAAACCCTCTAAGTGCGTAAGTGAGCGTTTGTATCAGGCTCTTATGTTTATATTCAGTCACTTCACTTTAATGGCAATGAAAAGTCAGTAATTGAAATAAAAAATATTCTTTGCCCTTAGAGGACTTTGCTGAGAAATAGTTGTGGCGTTGAACAGATTCTACCGGCAAAGCTGAATGGCTTGAGGCCGGGATTAAGCGGATTTAAAGGGAAACTATTTGATGAATGTATAATTCATGATGAGAGCCTTTGGTCAATATCATTATCTCATTTTTGACGGAGGTGGCGTTTGCGGCTTTTGCCTTTGAGCTCCTCATTAGTCTTTCGTTTCTTTCATTGCACATGTTGACTGAGTGGTAGGCAACTGATAATAACAAATTCAAATCAGAGGAATTAAAGGTTTTATTAAAAATAAGATTTAATTCTCAGATAATTAATTGTTGATAATTGTCTTATAGGACATCCCTAAAGACCTTTGGATCCAGTTGATTCAGCAACGCCTATCAAAAAGCGATTGTCTTAGACAGGTAAGGTTTTCTTTTATTTACCTTTAAAAACAATTAACCGTAAAATGTTTCAACAAGCTTTACATTTCATCTGGTTTGAAAATCAGAAACGTTCAAAATTCAAATGCAACCAGCACATTTTTACAGCATACATTTTTCTTTGAACAAGCATGATGCCCAGATAATGTATTGTTTGTTTGTTTGTGTTGTTTTATCAACGCACTATGATAAGTAATTAGGCGCCTGTTTCTCTACCTCCCTTGAGGAACGCTGGGAAGGGTCTGAGGGAATGTAGAGACTTCTTCTGACTGCCGGTGAGAGTTCTTTGAGAAAAGCTTTCATCAGCAGACCCCTCACCGGCTGCTGGATACGTGTGATCTCGGTACTTATGCCACTTAAGAGCTTCGCTACTGAGGTGTCCATTCACGTAGCATCTCAGATCTCACACCCTTTTTAAATCCACCTTTCATCTCCCCATCAAATCACACAATCAATCCCGATCCCCCTGTTCGTGCCTTTCTCTGAAGTGTCAGTGTCTCCCGTGCAACCGCGCAGAGAAATATGTAAATCATTCAACTCCGGACGGCGTCTCCTTTAATTCCCCCCTAAACTCTGCAATTGGGTTTACTTAGGCAAGGATCCCATTGCTAAACTTTTTTCATTTGGCATCCTTTAACTTTCACCTTTTAATCTCAGTAGTTTGTGATTAGCGACTCCTTTTAATCTAGTAATGGATGTTTATCCCTTCAGGCAATCTGTCCGTTAGTATTTATCAGGTTATTTAATTTTCCTTCTTAACTGATCTGCATATGAGCAGAGGATTGAGGTTCCTCAGTAGATTTAGATACTTCTGCTTTGTGCGTGCTTAAATGGGCCAGAGAAGGGAATGATTGACACGTCACATTAACACCAGAGCTTAGACAGCTAAGCTTAATTGCCCCGGCGCTGATGCCTGAGCGCGAGCTCACGTCTACCTGTTTTTCCAAATTAAGCAACGTTGAATGTTAATCATGCCTAATCTAGGTCATCTAGTTCATCTCTGCCTGTCACAGCTTCTCAAGCTGTCTTAATTCTTGTTTCTTTCGCTCTCCCTTACTCTCATGAGGCAGCTGTTTGTAAAACTTTCGACTCAGAAAATGAAGGCAGGGAGCAGAGGCAATGAATAGTGATTTAGAGTAAAATATCAATTTAATGAGTGCCTTTCAGTCCTGAAAAAACAGGCCCTAAAGTACAAGGTAAAAAATGAGAGAAAGATCACGGGGCACGTGTCTTAGTCATCCAGATCCCTAATGAGCCTTCCAAATAAAGTTATGCGGTTTGAATTTGCATAGTGTCTGTAATTCTATTTTCGGGGAGAGCGGATGCATCTGAAGAAGAGTTTGCAAATGAAATGATATTGAAAGTTTTTGAGTGTAGTTAGTTTTACAAAAATGTTGTTTTAGGATGAAGTACCAGAAATAATTTTATTTAGAAATTTTCAGTTTTCCTGAAATTTTAAGCGGTTACTTACAGTTACACTTAATATTATTAATTGTAGTTAAACAGAATGAATTTTGATCTGTAAAGCAAAAATCAAATTTCAAAAAGTACACCTTTGTACCTAAAGGGTGCATCTTAGTACCTTTTTCCCCAGCGGGATACAGGATGAGACAATACCGACTGTATCATTATTGTCTGACATGACCCTCCTTCTTTGCAACAGAAGCTCTTCCAGAAATGTACACTAAGATCAAACGTAAGCTTTCCAACCAATTTAATTGTAATGTGCAGGTGTATATTTTTAAACAGGGAGGATAACCTGTTTAAAAAACCTGTTTGAATTTTATTTTCATCATGCATGTTTTAATAAAGGAGATTGTGACATTTTACATGAGGCTTTGACTTGCATGTATACTTTTTCCGCTTCGTAGAAAAAACTGAGTTATTTATCGTGGTCATGTATCCCAAAATTACCGAGATATGGATTTCGGTCAATGGCGCCCGGTCCTACCTCAAAGGTAAATATTGGTACAAAATGTGTACCTAAATGGTACATTTTTAAAGGTCCCGTCCCAGTGACATTTTTTTCTAAGAATGTACAGTATATCCTGTACATATTGCTTAATAAATATTAAATAAATATAATTTTCTATTATATTAAAAAAACGCTATATTCTATAAAAATTAGCTAACGTAATCAAACAATGAGCAATACTTATACAGCATGTATTACTCTTAGCTCATATGAATTTCAGCATTTACTAATACATTTTTGAAATCGAACATATTTAACATTAGTTAATGCATAATAAACTAACACGATAAATGCTGAAAATATGGTTTTCATTGTTAGTTCATGTTAGCTAATACATTTACTAATGTTTACAAATACAACCTTATTGTAAAGTGTTACCAGAATAATAAAATGGGAAATAAAGCAACAATAAATTAAAGCAAAAATTCAATTAGTGGGCATCTAATTGAGATCTAAAAATAAACTTCAAATGGAGTGTTTTGCAACCATATTGTGGATGTATTGTGTGGGGGAGTAGTCTGTGGAGGTCTGCATGTCGGGGACTGATGCTTCTGTGCCTCTGCCCTGCCTGCTGTTGGGCTGGTTTGTGACATCTGCTTTATGCATGTCCCTCCTGTGATAGCTGGCCTCATTGCAGATGTTCCAGTCCTGGGGTCTCTGTTGGAGCCCACTGTTACAGCCCCATAGCCCCTTTTGATGTCGGGATGAAACAGAATGGAGCAGGTCGCAGTGGGGCTCTGTTTTCGAGTGTATGCGTGTGGTTGAGGAGAGCTGTGGAAAAAGCAAGGAAAGGGTCTGAGGATTTGAAACTTGCGGTATTGAGGGAGGTTCGGACTTTACCCAGGTCTCCCTATATTGATGTAAAACCTGATTTTTATTTTGTGTACGATCTTCTTTTCAAAAATGTCTTCCCCATTAAATAATTACAAAGTATTAAACCACACTGTTCCCTGAACTTACCTGTAATAAGACACCGAAGATCTCCAAGAATACTCCTGAGCTTTGAAAGAGCAGCCTGTGAGCAATGAAATTTTCCTACGGGTAGACCTGAAACAAAATGAGGCTAAACGGATAGTGATCGAGCATGTAATGCCCCTTGTAACCCTTGTATTTCAGTATGCTCATCGACTCGCTGTGTGTATTTACGCCTGTTAGTTTCCATAGGCTTGAGGCCCTGCATACAGACTTGTGAATCAGGCCCGGCTCACAGGCTTCCCAGCCACAGAGGCAATCAAATGCTTAATGGGAAAGTAAGTGGGAGGAAACTCGCGCGCTGAGATCAGGTGAAGCAAAGGATAGGTTTGCCGTTAAAGATCAAAGCCTGAAAAAACAAAGGCTGATATCAAACAGCCACTAGAAACTCGGCAGCAAAAACCCACAGCTCCTCTGATAATACTTGGATCTATAAATGTTTGTTGCATATATTTATTTATTTTAAGATTATTCGCTGCAGTAATAAGTTGGCCCCTAACAAGCACTTTTGGGAGACGGCTTCTTTGACTGTTCTTTATTTTACCGCACCATTGCACGGCAAGCCTTGGGATTTAGGAGACTATTAGAGAGGGAATTTTTTTATGGATTTGTAGCTAATGAATGATATGCATGCGGTTCCCTTTCTTCTTATGTTATTTTTATTGCTAAGTGAGAAGCGTCGAGGAGCTGGAGAATTAGGCACATTTTCAAGGTTTTTATGGATTTAACCCTCCATTTGCTTCCCTGCATGAGACCCCATATGGGCCAGTTTTACTTCTTATTCATACAACAATTTATACATTCATTATTTAGACTTGTACAGGGCAGCAATTTATATGAATTATTCATATAGAATTATTCATTCAAAGCCTATTACTGTTTTTTAAAGTATTTTTCCAGGCAGGAGATTGTTTTGCTTATATGAAAACAACTTTACACAACAATTTAACCACAGCAGCCTGCCGTGGGGAAAGCAACGGCAAGTGCGCTCATAGAAATGTAAACAGGCGAACTGTGCGTAAGTGTTTATTTAGGGGGGGAAATGCAAGGTATATTGCCAGCAGAGTTGGACTTTATTGTTTAAAGTATATTGTTTGTTCATACCTTCTCAAGGGACATTTGTGAGTGTGTGTATAGACATAATAACATGCATTGTATTTACAGGGCTGGCTTCTGGAAGCCATTCCCGGTACACAAGAAGAAGCACTATGTCTACAAGAAGCAGGCATCATACCGGACCATGTCGGTTAGTGGCATCTGGCATGTTGTCCAAACACTTTGCTTTTCCCAACTGAAAAACAAGAGCGTTGATATCAGGACTCGATAATGAGACTGGCCAAATATCCCTCTCTGACTTGCTGTCTCTTTCCAGAGTATGTGTCAAACTCTACAGCCTCTGTTAACTTTTCCCTTACAGTGATGCTGAAAGCTCCTGATGTCGTCCTGATTGAAAGGAGCTCCGGCAAGAGAATAGACCCTGTCACTGGAGGTAATGTTTGTATGATCATTACACTTTTCTTAGTTCACAGAGTGGGACTGTGAGACAGGCAGGCAACATACACCCTTGTTAAAATGCATTTCATTATCCGTGGACCCTGACAGCGCTCAACCTGTTTGCTGAATCCCAATTGGGTCCCTTGTCCTTAGGGTTTTGAAAAGCTCAGCTGTAATGAACAAAAGCCTGGTGCTCCCTATAGATTTATGATGGTGTGGATGCACTGTTTTCGCATAATTGCCATTTGCTTGTTTATTTATGATCTCTGGTAATGATTAATGTTTGCTGTATTCACTGTCATAATAAATGTTATAAAGAATGTTTATAATACACTTCATGCAGAAGTTACACTTTAGCTCATATTACATTAGAGCAGTGGTTCTCAAACTTTTTAGTGTGCCCTTCTCCCTCTTGTGTAGGGTGCATCCCTTCATGCCCCCTCCAAAACAAATTCATGACATAAAACAATGTCAAACTTAGAATTTTAATTAAACAATATATAATAAATGATACAATGTAGTGCTGATATTTAGTAGCCTAATTTGTCTGAGGTTTAATTACACAGAATTTAGAATGTAGGATAAATTAATGTATTTTATAAAACTGGGCTCCCTGGTACCATCTTGTGCCCGCCAAGTTTTACGACCACTGCATTAGAACAAGGGTCTACGCATTCACTTGCAATGCATAGTTCATGGGTTTAATTCCCAGGGAACAAACAAACAAAAATACACAAACTTATAAAATATTCTGGATGCACTGTGTAAATTTTGCATAGATTTACATGCATTGTTTCACTGAATTAACTAAGGGATTTTTGCGCCGATACCGATATTTAATTACTTGATGACATCTACTGATAGACACCTATAGTTTTGCTATTTACTTCTCGTTTATGCGGTGAAGTCCTAAAAGTGCAGGGCATACATACTTCAAAATTCAATTCTCATTTTCATCCAATTCAGAAAAATCACACAGCATGAGTTCTGATGTGTCCGTCCTTTTTGATTACCAGGGTAATCTGCCCTCATCATCTGTTTTAAAGAGTATGTATTTTACGATTCATGGTTTTACATTTCCTTTGGTGTGTAAGGGTGTATTAGTACGTTAAAGATACGCAAAAGTTTCAAATCCCAAAGTAAACGATGACGCGAGTTGGTGTTTCCAATGTAAATCTCTTTTTTTACTACAACAAACACACAGATTAAAAAATGAGAACTATATTGTATGGCGGAAGAGCACTTAGTTTGAAGCACTTCAACCTCGGGTGCAGTAATATTGACTGAAGTTTGTGTAAGAGAGGGATTAGTCAGGACGGATGATGTTACTGTGCGCCAAGGTCTAAGTGCTGCAAACTAACGCCGGTTTCACACCGCATGCGTGAGCAGCGCGTAAGCGGCGCATGTTTTTTTCGGCGCCCATGTTAAAAAGTTAAAGCATGTACACCGTACGCGTGAGCAGCGCGTGCTCGCGTGGCAGGAGCATTGCTGAAGCAGCAGTGCTGCTATCGTTTCGGCGTCGGCTCTATTTTTGCTGCGCTGCTCACGCTCAATTAAAGTGACAGTGCATTGTTTATGGTTTAAATGGTCGTGGATTGACGCGAAAAAGTGTAATTTTACAATAAAATCACGAATGTGACACCAAGTGTGTTTGAAACAGTCATGACTTTGAGCAATTTAAAAGAAAGCAATGAAATATTAACACACTGTTGCCAGAAGACTGCGTTCATTCACTTTCTGCCCAGGAAATGAGTCCTCATCTATCTTAAAGGGAAATTCCGCCTTGAAATGATCCTAGGGTTAATAACAAACGTGTACCGAGTTCGACCGTTCACTGGAGTTTGTTTTCATGTTAGTCTAACGTGACCAGTGTTATTGCTAAACGCAAATTAGCATGTTATGGTAGCCTTCGGGGCATCAGTGCATTAAAAACGAAATCGCTATGTCTATACTACTAATAATGCTCAAAATAACCCCACACTTACACTGTAGCACAATGAGGGTCTCTATATGTAAACCGAAGCATTGAGAACTTTGCAAGTGTACAGGCAGTTTCTTAAAAATAAACACTTACCGTTCACGTCTGGATCACATATCCATGCGGGCGCCATCTTGGGAAAACTAAACTCTCGCGTGAAACGTTGTTGCCCGTTGTTGTGGAACAGGTGTTGTGCTTTCACGCGAGAGTTTAGTTTTCCCAAGATGGCGCCCGCATGGATATGTGATCCAGACGTGAACGGTAAGTGTTTATTTTTAATAAACTGCCTGTACACTTGCAAAGTTCTCAATGCTTCGGTTTACATATAGAGACCCTCATTGTGCTACAGTGTAAGTGTGGGGTTATTTTGAGCATTATTAGTAGTATAGACATAGCGATTTCGTTTTTAATGCACTGATGCCCCGAAGGCTACCATAACATGCTAATTTGCGTTTAGCAATAACACTGGTCACGTTAGACTAACATGAAAACAAACTCCAGTGAACGGTCGAACTCGGTACACGTTTGTTATTAACCCTAGGATCATTTCAAGGCGGAATTTCGCTTTAATAGTCTTCAAAGAAATAGATTAATCTATAAATTAAAATCTTATGCTTAAACTGTTGAAGGGAAACACGATCGACTGCTTCATGCTGTCAATCACTAAGTGAATTCTTTATTTTATCGTAAAACTTCAGAGAAACAGATTTTATAATGTGCCATGGGCTTTTTATGTCTATAATTGTGTTTTGTGTCTATATCTGTCATTCCACGGACCAGAACAGCAAGAAAACAATGTGGATTAAACAAATCACAGTTATATAAATTACACTGACCTTCAAAAAGCGTCTTGAAGAGGTTTTGCTCATAAACGCATGTAAAATAATGTAATGTGAAATAGATTCATCTATAAATTAAAATCTTATGCTTAAACTGTTGAAGGGAAACACGATCGACTGCTATATGCTGTCAATCACTGAGTGAATTCTTTATTTTATCGTAAAACTTCAGAGAAACAGATTTTATAATGTGCCATGGGCTTTTTATGTCTATAATTGTGTTTTGTGTCTATATCTGTCATTACATGAACCAGAACAGCACGAAAACAATGTGGATTAAACAAATCACAGTTATATAAATTACACTGACCTTCAAAAAGCGTCTTGAAGAGGTTTTGCTCATAAACGCATGTAAAATAATGTAATGTGAACTTGAGATTTTTATACTGTTATTTAAACTGCACAGCATGCGCTGCAAACGCAGCCGGTGTGAAAGCACAATGGCCACGCGCAGCAAACGCTCTCCTCACGCGCTGCTCACGCTACGCATACGCACTACTCACGCATGCGGTGTGAAACCGGCGTAATGCTGCGTTTACACCAGATGCGTTTAGAGGCGGCAAGCGTGAGTGATTTCAATGTTAAGTCAATGTGAAGACGCATTGACGCCGTCTGGAGGACCCGTGGCGCGAATGTGGCGTGTTGCGCAGCGCGGAAGTCGCGAATGGCATGAATTGAGCACCGTGCCCGGTACGCGCGCATTGAGCACCGTGCGTGGTACGCATGAATGGCGCGAATTGAGCACCGTGTGTGGTACGCGCGAATTACGCGAATTGAGCGTCGTGCGTAGTACACACGAATGGTGCTTTTTGTGCATTTTGTATTTCACACGAATTTGCATCTGACGCCCGATTTGGAAAATTTTAACTTTGCCGGATTTTTGCGTCACGTTAACCAATCAGGAGCTGGTTGCTGCTGTGGCGGCAGCCCCTCCCGGAGTCACTCATTCAGAATGAATGCTTGATATTGTCCGTGAGCAGTCACCCGGAGCTAAACGACACAAGTTCTTATTTCTATAGAGACAGGAATAAAAAGGACCTTTCTTGGAAGAAATGCTTTTTTCCGCACGTTTACTTTGCTCTTGACGCACGAATGCATTCAAACTGTTCAAGCGGCAAACTAGGCGCGGTAGACACGATTTTGACGCCTGAAACGCGGTTGATGTGAATGCAGCATATGTGTTCTTCCAAAATACAATATAGTTCTCATTTTTTAACTGCTTAAAAATCGCCACATTTTATTTTGTGCCACCATACCTACTTGTGTAACTACTCGTGTAACAGTCTTTAAATTGGTAAAACATGGATGTGTTTGGTGGCTTCTAAATTCATCCCAGTTTGAATCCTAAGGAATGAATGGGGCTAGGCTAAATGCTAACACATTCACGACACGTTGTACAAAGCTTAAGTGCAGCATTGAATAAAGATAGGTAGGTATTAATTAGTCTAAGTTAAGATAAGAACATAGTAAAATATAAAAAACGGTTGTGTTTTCCTTTTAAACAATCGGCCGATTGTTTTTATCTGCTGATATCGATTATGGCTGATATATCAGTGCATCCTTACTAAACATACATTGGTGTACAATACTATGTTTTTTTCAATCTTTCAGATGTGTATCACGTGACCTTTATATGGCCTGAAAGTGAAGAGATTGCACAGCGTTTAGAAACACCCAAGACAGTAATGCCAGTTGACGTGATAGCCAAGAAGATACAAAAGTACCATACAGAAGCCCATGCTTTGATTCACACCTACCAGAACTGCTTGAAGAGCATCAATGCCGACCAGCCCCACGTTGATGTTTTTGCACAAGGTAACCTTCTCCACCTTTGTTCACTACACATTAAGCGTTTACAAATATGCTTGTCAGCCAACCATCATGATTTTCCATTGGGAGCTAATTTAATTGAATAGAATTATGCACAAAACAGGCCACATCTCTGATGAACGTGTCACAGTGGTACAGGTTAGGCTTATTTAGGTCAGTTAGGACCGTCCCAAACGTTTCCACTAACATCACCTACTTATTTCTTCACCTCTTTGACAATTGTGGTGGAGCAGGATCTACCGCTCCCTATTGTCTGGGGGTCAGCAGTGCAGTAGCTGAATTCACAGGCAGTGATTGACCTGCTTGTCAGGCACTCTGCCAGTTGAGGAGGTTGCCTCAGGCAGCTCTGCAGGCACAGACTATCCCACGAGAACCCGGGAAGGGATGAGCGGTCTTCACCAATTACATTAAAGCAATCTGAATACAGCCTGTCTAGATATTATACCACTCAACTTGACAAAATAATTTTGTCACTTTGCTTCCTTTAGTTTTGAGAGAAGGATAGTTGAGTGGTGAATATTTTCATCACTTTGAGCGTAGCATTAGTCAGGTTAGTAGTATTTTGTGAAACACGTATTGCAGTTTTTATTGGAATAAAAGTGTATTTTTTCATAGGATTGAGTATGCTGACCAGTCATTCTGTATCAGTGTAATAAAACCCAGCCTCCATCTATCATTTGTGCCAGCTCAAGATACATCAACATGAATAGCAAATCTAATTTCGGAAACAAGTTTCTTCCCCTTCAAAATGATATCTCTCAACAGTTATTTCCTCTCCCATAGCACCAAAGATTTTCTCTCACATAAACATTTGGCTTATCTGGGGAGAAATGAAGCCTCATTTAGGCTTCATGGCACATTAGTATTAAAGTCAAAATGCTCTGTTGAGTACCTATTAAGAAAGCGACTCTGTACCCTAATGGCTTGTGCTGCAGGCTCGATTTGTGCATTTGTAAATTGTAGATTTAGCAAAGAGTGCCATTATGCCGTAATCTTTACTTAACTGCACCTGATTTTCTTGATAAATCTAAACGAAGGGCATTAAATAAATATTTGAGATAAACTCTGCTATAAAACATTCATAAGCTCAGACCGAGGCACTAACAGCAATGAGGCTGTCATCTTAAATTTTGATTAGCGCTAATTCAGCATGCAGTTTGATTGTAACATTGCTAGTTTCCCCCTGACTTAGCCTTTTAGCGCATTAACATGTTTTGCATATTAAGCATTTATCCTGTTGTTGTAGAACAATTAGTGCCATAAAAGGCTGGATGAGAGGGACTCATTAGTTATGATTAGGCTGTTGTTCATCATTACCCATTAGAACGGAGGGCCGATGCTGGTTCGAGGCGAACAGCATTGTTTTGAGTGAAACCCAACTGCAAACAGATGGCCTCGTTGTGGATGTCACCCTACAAGCAAATGCCCCCGTGGACATGAAAGGAAGACTAATGATTAATTAATCAAGTGACTTTATATTCAGTTTAGTGACAATCTCTGTTTATGATCTGAGCGAATGGGCTTTAAGAGGCTGTCACCAGCCACACAAATGTGCTCTATTATCTTACTCCATTAAACATTCAAGAGAGAGTATATCTGCGTCCTTATTGTGTCGTGAGGTATTTGTACAGTACCGAACCATCACCAGAGGGTTAGAAAACACTTTAGCTAAAACTAGTGACTGTATATTGTCACTCATAAATACATTAATAAATGAATAACATCTAACATTACCTGCATATTTTGATACAGCTAAACTGATACGTCATTTTAATTCAATTTTAATATTTGACTTGTTTACATATTATATACTGTAAAGATAGATGCTTTCAATTATTGCTATATGGTTGTTTTATCTACTCTACAGCGCTGAACTACGTTCTTTCTCGACGTCACTCTGCCTCACCCTTCACTCCCAGAATCCTTCTCTTTGGACCCCCGGGTTCAGGGAAAAGTCTTCAAGCTAAACTTCTTGCACAGAAATACAGTATTGTCAGCAGTAAGGCTTTTTTCCATTTTAACTGATGTTAAAGGTCCCGTTCTTTCTGTGTTTTTGAAGCTTTGATTGTGTTTTCAGTGTGCAATATAACATGTGTTCATGTTTCACATATAAAAAACACGGTATTTTTCACATAATTTACTTATCTGTATACCGCTGTTTCACTGTCCTAAAAACCGGCTGATGTCTTCCTTGTTCTATGAAGCCCCTCCTTCAGAAATACGTAACAAGGTCTGATTGTGTAGTTTGTTTAGTGTGTTGTGAATCGACAGCAGCTTAGCTTAGCAGAGCCGTTTAAGCTAAAGCTGGCGACTGACATATTCCTGTGGGCGGAGTTTAGTCAAAAGACGTTCTATTGATGTCATTAAAGCAGGAAGTAGAGGGCTGTAGTTCGAACCGGCCGTTCGCTGTAGGCTTTGAAAGGCGAATTCTGTTTAAGAAAATATATTGCCTGGTATTGAACTTTGAGTTTTATCATTTTACAGGTATTATTTATGCTATTATAGCAACATTACACACTAACTAGAGTTTAAAAAATGGGACCAGAAAGAACTTAACCTTTAATTCTTATTATTTATCAAATTTAATAAATCAATAAACGTGCCATACAGATAAAGTCCACTTTTCTATGTATGACTTTTAAAGGCATACTTTAACTAAAAACCAAATAGTTTGTCATTATTTATCATGTTGTTTGAACCTCCAATGTTTTTGTTTGTTCTTCAGAGCCCAAATGCAGATTTTTTAATTGTTGTTTTGGGTTTTCGGGTTACTTTTGGAGTGGATGGTGACTACCTTCACTCCTGTTGCCACCATCCACTCCCGTAGTAACCAGAAATCCCTTCAAAAGGGCCTAAAAATGTTAAATAACTCCTCTCAAATTGTGTAATTTTTTTACTTTCTCGTTGTGGATATCGCTGTTGGTCCAGTTGTTACACATTATTTAAAATCCCAATCAAAACTTTCAATTTTTTAATGTAATATAGCTGTGTTTATTATAAACAATTTATTCGCGCAAGTCATCTTTTTTTTATGAAAGTGCCCTAATTAACTTCAATCGAAATCTGAAAATTTACTTTTAGTCTTTTGTGGCCATCATTCTCAGATGACTTCAGGTAAACCTCATTCACACAGCACTTTAGTCAAGAAAATTTCTATTAAATTGGCAAAGAGGCTTCTGTGTGATGCAAACGCTTTCCGTAAATGTTCAGGGGTTGTTCCCGCAAAAGCGGACCTAGTAACATTGCTGTAACACACGGAAAGCATTCTGTGTGAACAAGACACAGAAACAATGCTGTAAGGGGCGTGCCTTAGTAAGCACACGTGTGTCATCACAATCAGAAGTTATGGTTCAGCTCTTTCACACAAGGATTAAAATACAGATCATCATTCACAACGAGAAATGTCGGCAAACTGGACTAAAGCAGAAATCAGGGAGCTCGTCACTATCCGCGCTGAAGATCATTCTCCAGCATTACAGAACAGCACATCACGCGCTCCTTATGATATTGTCATAAACTACAATGCACAGATAATTAGCAAACTTCACACACTTTGGAAAAAATGCGCCAAGTGTCTTTACGGAATCTTTACGGTATCACTCACAGATTCCGGAAAATCTTTGGCAGTGTAAATGAACCAAAAATCAAATCATCCCAGACAAATCACGGATGCATTTTCTGTGTATTTTCTGTAATCTCTGTGTGAAAGGGCTTTAGACGGCTTGGGTGGGAGCATCTGTTAACTCCGCCCCCTCCAACTGTCATGCTGCTGCTAGTTCTACTTTCCTCACACGATATTAAGGCCTGGTCCACACGGACGCGGATATTTTTTCATAACCGTGACTTTTTTGAAGCGGTTTGACCGTTCGTCCACAGGAAAGTGCAGTATCAGGGCACTGAAATCGAACATTTTGGAAAACCCCTGCCAGGGTCAAGATTTTAAGAAACGCCGGTTGAAGTGTTGTCGTGTAGACAATAAAACCGGAGTTTTTGCCTTACGAGGTCAGAGTGTGCACCATTATACGCTGTGTTTGACGTGAGACCGGAACCGGTAATAACTTTTTGTCAGGGTTGTGATTGGCCAAGGTGGCTTTTAGATTTGGGTTATAGACGGTTTCATCGGACGCACGTGATACACGTCTGGATCCGAACCTTACTTCCGGTTTCGTTTTTTTAATGCTCTGACTAGTTGCTAAACTGATCTCTAAAACAAATGCCTCGACGAAAATAACAAATGTTTTGGTTTCCTATGTAATCTATGTGTTGTTTTTTTGCTTGTTACATAAATAAACTACGTTTAAAGAACTTTGTTGTTATTTATTCTCAGCGGAGTTTACCGGAAGTTGCGTGCGGACCGCGACAGCGCTTGTTTATGTTGTTACTGCTGAAACGGTCTATATCAGCACCTGCTGATGTGGCATGCTCTTGACAGCGCTTGATAGCGTATTTTTGCTTTTCATGTGGACAGAGATTTAAACCGAGCATGTGTAGACAGGTTTTTTTTGGAGGAAAAACTCTGGTTATAAAAATACCCGTGTCCGTGTGGACTAGGCCTAAGTTTCACTCAGAATTTACGTCACGAAAAGTCGATCACGACTTCAGGTTCACATGGACTTTCAAAGTAAACATACTAAAACTGTCAGGGATGTGGCGGATGAACCCAAAAAAAGCAAAACACTTTCGCGCACATCCGGACAGACCTTCGCTTGATGGCCCCTGACCATAAATATCTCTCTTTTTGCACAAACGGAGAAAGACGACGCAAAAGCAAAACTTTTTCAAATGGTAATCCTCTTTGATAAGGTAATGTTGCGTGAATATCTAATACTGTATGAATCCTGGTTCTGTTGTTGGTCTGTTGCTGCTGTTTGCACGTTCGAATTAAATTAAATGTTTGTATTGTTTTTACCAGGTCACAGACAACCGTCAACTGTATTTTTAATCAATGAAAATTTTATATTAAAATCTTATACGTTAACAGTTAATGTTCGGTTAATAAGCTGCGGTTGTCAGTCGGGAAAATTAACTGATATGAACATCCCTAGCTACAACACTGGACTAGCTACTCAAAGGCAGAATGACAAAAGACTTCTCACAGGTACAAAGCTAAACGAACAAGCACAGAACAACAAATACATGGGCTGTTTCTCAATGTCAAGGATACTTCCTTGGCAGGACTGGTCTTTCCAAGTCACTTCCTTCAGAGGCTAGACGAGGCTTCTCTTTAGAATTTGGAGAACACGTAAATGGAACAGGCTAGCAAGTGCACATCATTACGTCAGCAAAAAGGTGTGCTTTCGACGCTGTGCGCATAGGATTGTGGGAGATTTGAGAGCGCAAAGGACACACATATGCATTCTTTCCTGTATATGGGATATTTTTCGAAACAAAGGACTCAGTCCTTGGTTGCAATTCCGAGGATCCTCGACATTGGAACAGTCCTTCGACGGATATCGATGACGTACAGGTAGCATCCCCTAAATTCTGGCTTCCAAGGATCCTTCCTTGACATTGAGAAACAGCCATGGACTTTAAATAGGGAGAAACTAATGAGGGGAGCAGGTGACAATGATTAAACCATAAAGACGAGGTAAAAGTGACGAGACAAGGAAAACACGACGAGACAAGAAAAACATGTGGTCTGACTTCAAAACAGCTTGACCACGTGTTCCCACACAAAACAATGAACCAGATATTAATACAAGACAAGACTCTGGCAGGATCCTGACAAAAACTGCCAAAACAACAATTTAGAGAGGTCAAAACTTTAATTAAATGATGAATTATATTTTAGTTTGTTTTTCACTAAACCTTTTAGTATACCTTCAAGACACATTAAACATATACCGTAAAACTTCAAATAATAGCAGAGTCCCAAATAGACGCCTGTCTCTTTTAGACGCCTGGTGTGACGACAGGTTTGGGTAAATAAACGCCTGTCTCAAATAAAGGCCTGGTCTGTTTTTTAGTTTCGGGTTGTATTTAATCTTCTAAAACAGTTCTATGGTGCAGATTGAACACGCTAAAGTTTTTTTTGCTTACCGGTAAATGTCACGTGACAGACGCAGTCGTTCCGTTACTCATCACTATGACAACACAACAAGCTTCGTTGCCAGGATTGAGGTGAGGATGACAGTTGCGAAGTGGCAATTATTACTGTAATACTGTGTTTTGAGGCCGCTGATAATAGCCGGGCTTTCAGTCTTTTGTCATGCATGCACTCCCGCCACACATTGTATTTCTCGCGCGGAGACACTATTTATCATATTTAATATTCTGCAGCGCCCAAATGTATCTGGCCGCACTGCTCTCTCTCTCTCTATCAAGCCCGTCTTCCCTAGAGTTCTAGTCGAGCGAGCCAATACAAAAAAAAGAAAGAGGCTACACAATAGCCAATCAGAAAATAGCATTGTTGTATCTGGGTAAGATTTCACGCAACAACCAATAAAAAAACATATCCTTGTTTGCTTTATTTATACTGCCAATAATTTAAGACTTTGTTATTTAATTTAATTGTTGTTATTACACGAACTAATTTGTTAAACACATTCAAATTAAAAATAAAACGTAATATGTGGTAACCTCCTGCTGTTATGCTGGAACAATAAAATTAAAAGCCTGTCTCTTATAGACGCCTGTCTCTTTTAGACGCCTGGTCTGATGATAGGTTTGGGAAAATAAAAGCCCGGGCTATTATTTGAAGTTTTACGGTATGGTACGAGTTGTTTTAACACATTTGGGTCCATTTGAAGCTTAAAGATGTGGTCACTATTCACTCCCATAGTAACTAGAAAACCCAAAACAATAATTTTTTAAAAAATCTACATTTGTGTTCTTAGAAACAAAGAAAGAGATTGGGGATTGAACGAGTGTGAGTAAATTATGACAAAACTTTTGTTTTTGGGTGAACTATCCCTTTAACTACATTCTTTTACATCTTCGAAGTTTGCACACTTAATGTTACGCTATACAATGTATTTTTGAATTGTTTATTTTAAATGTAAAAATGTACTTTATTCTGCTCTGTCCCATCTGTCTCTCTGTCACTGTAGTTTGTTGCGATGAGCTTCTAAAGGCTGTGTCAGCTGATGAGAACCATATGGGGGAGCTCATTAAACCCTACCTGGAGTCAGAACAGCAAGGTATGCCTCCTCACATCCCCCACACCTACTGCCAAATGGGTCAATCACACAAAACAATTTGTGAGCTGCGTACAAAGTTCTGTTTACTGCTTTTGACATAATTGGACCCCCTATAGCCAGCACGATGCGGTCAGTAAACACACTGAGCTATATTCAGATAAATATCGGCTTCCGGTTTATTGCAATCAAAATGTTTATCATACAATTTATTCAGTTCTGTACAGGTGTCTGGATTCTATTACTTTCTCAGCGAATCTAAACGAAATCATAACATTTGCTATCCTCTTCCCCTGACACTTTTGAATCCTACTTTTATGGTCGGAAATGTTTAGTTCTTGTTGTCCTGATTTCATGACCTTTATCTTTTCAACACCTTTCTGTTCTGAATCCCTCAGAGACTGGGAATAAATATATATAGAGAAATATCGTCCCGCCCCTCAGAGAATGCATTCAGCCTTTGAGACTACCAATCACTGCCTTTATCACCGCTCCAGCCTGGGCCATTCGCCTTGAGCAAGTTTTCATTAATTTAATAAAGGCCCTCAAGGGATGCAATCTGTAGAACACAAGCAAGTATGTGTGTGTTAAATTGCATGTGTAATAGTTTTTTGACACTTTTTGGTTAAGACAGCAGAGAGAAGGTGGGAAATGATGAGGAGAAGGGGGGAAATGCAAACTTGCTTTGCCTATATGAGCACCACAACTCAACATGCAGAACATATGCTTTTTGCCTGCCCATGGCCAATATTAAGTCAATTAGATCTTTTTTTTTGCTCTGTAGTATTGCGACCTACTTGAAAATGGCAATGATGAGAATTGTGCTTGAATGAGCTGAATTTAGGCCTGTTCATGACCAATACATAACTACTAAACGTTCCACATTAACCTGTCAGAATTGAATGTGAAAGCATTATTTTATTAGCTGTACCAGCGTCGGGTACAAGCAACATATGTTTATGAATTCATATTGCATTTCTGTTGAAGAAGCAATGTTTGCATAAGAAATGCAGTGTAAATGTTTTGTTAGCTCGTAATCCTTTGCCTTGTTGAACAGGGCTGTTGTACCCAGGGAGAGTGATTTCTGTGCCCCTCTTTCCTCGCACCCCTCCTTACCTCTCCCCCCCTCTATCTTAGTGACAGTGAGCGTTTGAGGCAGAGAGCTTGCCTAAATAATTTACAAGTTGATTAATGGCCTCACAGGGGTATAATTAGGCGATGCAGAGATGGTGGCGAGTGTAACCAGTACAGCGCTTTGGGGATTTCGAAGCCGGATTATTAAGCAAACCAGAAAATACTAGAAGTGAAGGAGGAGAGGAAGGAAAAGAACAGAAACCCTCTCCAGGCTGCCTGATGTTTGAAGCAGGGAAGCAGAGATAGGCAAGAGGCTGCGAGCGTTTGATGTGGAAATTGGACAGTTTGAAACCGTCGATTTTAATTTTTCACCAGCTGCGGCGACCCCCACGGGTGCCAGCTTGCTCTCCTTAAAGAATGCGTTTCTACTTTTTATTCACATCGTTATTTGTTTGTCCTTTGCCGCTCTTATTCGTTTTCTTTCCGCATTACGAGCACCACCCTCCTCTAACGCATTTAAAGAGGTGCCATCATCGCCTTAAACAATTCACTCATGTTGCCTGTCAGACGGCTGTCGAAGGCTTTGTACTCTGAGAGGGACCCGTGAAATATCTTCAAAAGACAAAATGTACATACATGAATTTAAATCACACCCTGGCTGCTAATAATTTATCACCTCACATCTGAGTTAACCGCCTTGATTTGAAACAAACAAAAGTCACATCCAAGATAATAACGGTTGATGGGATCACCGATATCATGCAGGAAGGTTGTTTTTATGTTCTCCTCAAACCATCATCTTTGATGTCGTTTTTTATGATGGTAAACTCGTTGGTCTTACCTGATTTAAGATTTTTTATATAATTAAAGTGTTATTTATTTATTTATTTGGAAGAATTATTTGAATGCCTATTTAAACCTGTAGGATCACATCTGACTCTATTACCGTAATGCGTTATATTTCGTAAAGTTATCATATTGTTTTTCTTTCCATAAAGTCTCTTTCTTTCTTTCTATGTAAACAAATGAAAGAGATTTTACTCAAGTCCGTTAGATGTGTAACACTGTGATCTGACGCCCTACAGGGAGGAACTTATGCAGTATTTCAAACAAAATGCTAAGCAGGTGTGTTTGTGTGCAACTCATGGTGTCACTGCGTGCATCCCCACAGAAAACCATGTTTACGGCATATAGGATGAGTATCATTCAAAGGACACCACGAGCTTAATCTCAAGAGCCTCAAACACATTTGAGATTTTCAGAGTTTGCCTTAATGAGATTTTTTTCCTCTACTCTTCTTTTCATTGTCGTGCTTCAATCATATAATTAGGAAAGTCCTTTGAAAATAGTGTGTGCTTTCATTCCAACAGTGCCCTCCACTATAGTGCTGCAGATTCTTACAGAGAGACTGAGCAGGATGGACTGTACCACCCGAGGCTGGGTGCTCCATGGTTTTCCTCGAGATGTAGACCAGGTGGAGAAACTCCAGGACTCCAACTTTATACCAAACAGGTGAACCCACACAGAATCTGCAAGTTATTAGTGTCAACCTATGCATCGTCCATCCCTAGTTTCTGTTCATTGACAGGACAAACATTGTTGGACTGTCACAGTGTCACATGTAGAGATGTACAGCTAACAGAAGCAGAGCAGGAAAACAGCACTGAACACATATATGATCTTGTACTGTGTCAGTCTCTCAGGTTATTATTTGTGATTTGCTTCTCCTCGGTTATGCTAAACACTCAGTGTAACCGTACGGCTCGGATTGCCCACTCGGATTACCCTTAACTCAACTATCCAAGAGGATCTGATAGCATTGAGATTATACAACCCATCCATCCTCTCCGTCTGTGTACGTCCATCTTATCAGAGAGCTCACATTGAGGTTAGGCCATCAGTAAAAATAACCTTGCCCCAATTCTGTCTCCTTTGACACGGAAACAGGAGAGTCACCCCAGATCTGTGCTATGTTTGAGATTTAAATGAGGAAAACTGGAACATTACCGCTATCATCTGCTTGATCACCTGAGTTCCCCCGGGCCACATTTCAACTCACTCTGATCAGCTTTACACATTTTATATGCTCTCTGGTATTACAATTTGATCACAGATGTCAACAAGCTGCCTTGGTGTCGGTTTCTCTCTCCGCTTCTGCATAGCAAGACCTTATTTCCTCCATTAACAGCCCCTGTTGTTCGGGCTAATGGCAGGAGACCTCATTTACATAGCATTAGCTTAATTGATTCGAAGGGCCGCGGTTAGCCTGGCCCCGAAACAATGAGGAGATAATGTTTCCAGTGGACCGATGACGGCCCAGTGGCGGCGCTGTACCTGACAGTTTTATTAATTAACAGCTCTCTGGTTACCAAGGTTTTAGTGAGGATAAATAAGTCAACCCCGGCTGGATCAGTGCCAGGGCATGAGCATTTAATAGGTGTCACTGGCAGGAGGGAGAGGGGATGAGATCTGCAGTGTTGGCATACAGAACTTGCCGGATCCTTTTACCCATTTCCTGAAAGAGCTTCATTAACAGAGTTCATTTGAGTCAGTGCCTGCTTTAAGTGCCAAAACAATGTTGCTCTGGTGGCAGGAGAGTTTTGAGCTTGTGTTGACATACTTAGGATCTGTTACTTTGTACTCTAGTAAAGTGCATTAAAACCTCGTTTTTAATCATGTATTAAATTTTTAATCACGCTTTAAAGGAACACCCCAACTTTTTGGGACTTTAGCTTCTTCACCGTATCCCCCAGAGTTAGATAAGTCCATGCAAACCTTTTTTCATTTCCGTGCATGCCGTAACTCTGTCTGACGCACCCACCGCTAGCCTAGCTTAGCACAAAGACTGGAAGTAAATGGCTCCAGCTAGCACACAGTTCCCAATAAGTGACAAAATAACGCCACATTTTTCTATTAAAATGTTGTGATTTGTTAGGGTGACCATACGTGCCATTCTTACTGGGGACGTCCTGTCCAGGGCGCGTCCGGGAAGAATGGCATGTATGGTCACCCTATGATTTGTATAGTCACAACGTGTACAAATAACAAGGGCATATGAGACACAGCCGTCTTTTAACTGTATACATACTGGAAACTATATTCTCAGAAGGTGAGGCACTGCTACTTGGGTGGAGTGATTTGCTCGCAGCACCTGAGAAGCCTGTGGTGAGGAGCAGAGAGTTTGCACAAGTGTTGCGCTCATCAGTCCGCCCAAGTAGCAGTGCTTCGCCTTCTGAGAATATAGTTCCCAGTTTGTATACTGTTAAAAGATGGCTGTGTCTCATATGACCTTGTTATCTGTACACACTGTCCCTATTCAAATCACAACATATAAATAGGAAAATGTTGGCGTTATTTTGTCACACTTGGGAGCAGTATGCTAGCTGAAGCCATTTGCTTTCCAGTCTTTGTGCTAAGCTAGGCTAGTGGTGGGGGCGTCAGACAGAATTAGGGGACACACGGAGATGAATGGGTATGTATGGACTAGGGCTGGAACGACGCTTCGACCTAGCCGATTACGTCGATTACGTAATTTTGTAGATTTGCTGGAAATGCGTTGATGCATCACAGTGTTTGTTTAATTGAATTTTAATTGAAATAATGCTTAAATCAAATGTTGGCATAAATGGCAGATGTCACATTTATTATTTGTTGGTGAATTATATATATAAAAAATCATTAGACTATTCGACTAATCGAAAAAATAATCGATAGATTAATCGGTTGAAAAAATAGTGGATATTTGCAGCTCTAGTATGGACCTACAACACATTAGTGTTGATTCTGGGACAACACACTAAATGCGTTGTCTCAGAATCCACCCATCTCTGTGTTATTATTGAAACAACACATTTTGTGTTACTTTTAACACAACTTTTGTTATATTTGAACACAAAATCAACACAAAATGATACATAATGTGTTAAAATTACACATAATGTGTTAAAAGCTTAACGCACAAAGATGTGTAAATCCTTTTTAAGAGTGTATATCTAACTCTGGGGGATACGGTGAATAAGTCTCAAAAAGTTGCCGTGTTCCTTTAAGCATCTAATAGTGTAAAATAGGCATTTAGTAAAAACATAGGACTTCATCTTACTTAATCTAATTCTGCATTTGAGATGCAGGTTATTTTTTTACGTCATACTGTATTAAACTTGCTAAAGATTTTGAAGCTGCAAGTTGAGGATGAAGCAGCTGCCCGTTCCAGTTGGTGCCACTCTGTCTTTTGTTATGCAAAGGAAGTTATCTGATCCATGAAAGAGGAAGAAAAGGAAAAAGGAGGCTCACTGATGAACGTCCCTCATCAGATAATTGCGGATACCTTTGCTCTGGTTTCTCTCTGATCCTCTTTCAGATGTTGATCAGCATGATGTTGGAGAGAAACTTACTACACTATGTTTTAGTAGTGCAACAGTAAACTTTCATTTAGGAAATTTTGCTAATAAATAGTGTTGCTGCATGACAATACTTTAGAATGAGAGTGTGCAGCCTTACGAGAAACCAAAGAAAGTCATATGTCTTTAAATGAATTCAGGCAGATCCATTTAGCATTTCATTTCAACTGGTTTAATGTATCCACCGATTCATTCAATTCTTAAGTTAATACTTAATAGGATTCTGAAAAGTTCTTGCACTCCCTCTCATTTTTTACTCTTGAATTAGTTATTATGCCGGTGTATCGCTATTTCTCCTATTCACTTTCAAGTTTGTAGGGCTGTGAAAAACAGGAATCTATTTCTCTGTCACAACCTCCATTTGCCCATTAAAAGCGGAGCTTAAATGTAGGTGAACTAGTACTTCAAATGCATTGAGTATGGTGAGCAGGAATCTAAAAGAATAATCGATTGTCATGTTTGAACCACAAGAGCAATGTTATGTTTGGTATTAAATGAATAGGTTGCAGAACATACCTGAAGACCTCTAAAGACCCATGTCGAAAACCCTTTTACATCATTCTTTGACTGAATGGCAGGTGTTTGTTACTTCTTCAGTTTCACTGGTCTCACTCCCACCCCTCCTGCCAGTCTTTAACTACTCTCCAGTTTGGCTAGTCATCAGCGTCTTACAGCCTTGACACGCTCGCAAACAATCAGAGTCTTTGGAAGCTCTGAAATATTCATGGCTACCTGTGACAGGTAGATAAAGAAGAGCAATTAGCCATGTAATTTAAGAGTTTGGCCCAATTGTCTCTTCCGTGCCCTGGTCTCTCTCTCTATCTTTCTCTCTCCGTCTCTTCCATCCCTACCTACTCTATTAGTTAAATGTATTTCATGTGTCCGCTCTCTATCAAATCAAGCAACACTTCCTCAGATTGGCTTATTAATTATACAGCAAGGGCAGCATTACAATTTAATCAGTGGTAAACATTGCCGTGGCCACCTGTAAAGAATCTTTCCCTCATTAATTTCTTAACTTGGAGAGATAGAAAGGAAGCTGTTGGGAACGACAGCGCCGGGAGAGATCGAGTGGACCGAGACCTTCTTGGATCACTGTAGTTGAGCGAGTAAACTAAAGAACAAAAGGGTCAAAGGTCACCATATACTAGCGGAAAAATAGACGCACGCGCACAAATGACAGGATATACGTAAGCAATGCCACTGGTGTTCCTGGTGCGGTTTGGGATCATTCGTAGCAGCTGAGGGCTGTCGGGCTCTTGTTATCTGCCTTGGTTTAGTCACTCATTTGTTAGAGGATCTCAGGCTGTCATGTTAGAAATATCTAATGTAAATCAATTCATCTTGTACAGCTCCCCCACACAAAAAGTGTGAAGGGGGTAAGAAGAAAGACAACACAGCACTCCCCCATCCTCTCGCCTCAGACACGACGCACCATCTTTTTGCTCCTCCACATTTATAAATATTTCATGAGGAAGCATAAATATTAATTCTAATAGCTTTGCAGAGTAGTTATTATTTCTTTTTTAAGAGAAATATTCATTAAAAATTGAGAGAAGCTTTTTTCTGGAGTAATTAAGCCTATGGTTAAACGCACACGCGCGCACATATTATCATGCCTCTTAAACACATCAAGTATTTTGCGCTTTTTAGTCCAGGGTATTACTCAGTTAAAGCACCATGTCTCCTTTGTCCATTTCAGAGGGCCCAGTGGTTCACAGTGGTACCGAGAGCCAGGAACACAAAGGCATTTAAATATTTTATCAAAAGCCCCAACTCAGATCTCTCTCTCTCTCCCATTTTTTCCTTCCATCTCTCACTCCTTTGTGCAGCAGAAGGCCTCATGCTGTACAATATCTGATCTCCTCTCTCCACGGTCGAACTAATCCAGAATTGCAATCTCAGTCCACGTAAACGTTTGGAGCCTTTTGAGAACCTTTTTAGATGGCTAAGAACTGAATGATGTTGTGAGGTTGTACATGAAATCACTTGGGACGAGCAGGAATTTAAACCCCTACCTGACCACACCATTAAACCCACTTTGCGTCTAGGCAATGTCAAAATGGACAATAGGAAAGGCCCCTGGGTAGAAACCCCAGCATTCCTGTGTTTGAAGTCCTTTCTTGGCCCAAGGGACTATCCCTGTTTTCCATTATTTTTCTTCATCATTTATTTATTTCTAATACCACCGCATTATGTTTATTCCTCTCTGAATGCTAGACGGAGTCTGGGTATAATGGAATAATGGGTTGATATGGTTTTCGCATGACCTCCTTTGATTTTTCACAGGCAGTGTTACAGTAAGAGGGATTTAAATCATTCAACTTTTATTGGTCTTTTTTTAGACAATAGTGCAGTAGTCTGCAGTAGTTTGTTTATTCTTAATGCCAACATTGCATTCGTGCAAGAACTGGTTAATCCATACACGAGTTAATCCATACACAAAATAATGCAATTTACGGCCTTGGCATGTTGTTTTATTGGATATTACTTGGATAATAACAGGTATCATGACAGACATCTGCCTCTTTCGCTCTAGGGTGTTCTTCCTGGAGGTGACTGATGACATTGCAGTAGAGAGAGTAACACTTAGAGGTGTGGATCCTGTGACTGGAGAATGGTGAGAATAAAGCTCAAGCCCAATTTGCGCTTTCAGGATCCCAGGATGTCTTTCGACGTAGGGGTGTGCTCCGGCATCCTGGCCAAATTTGCCCATTGGCCTACTAATCATCCCCTCATACACTAATTGGCTATATCACTCTGTCTCCTCTCCACTAATAAGCTGGTGTGTGGTGGGCGTTCTGCCGCAATATGGCTGCCGTCGCATCATCCAGGTGGATGCAGCACATTAGTGGTGGTTGAAAAGAACCCCCCTTTCATATGCAAAGCGCTTGGAGTGCTGCAAAAAATCACTATATAAATGTAATTAATTATTATTATTAATTATTTATAATTCTGTGTCGATCGTACAGCATAGTCTGGGCATTGACGCGAACCCTCTTAAAAAATGTAATAATGTGTTATATACCCACTTCCCATGATAAAAACAATGATGGATCAAGTTGAGGAGTGATATGTAACACCTCAGTCGCCGTCTATTTACCTCCATCACTGTTGATGCTTCTTTAACAATGTAAACAACAATCTGCTTCTTTTTGGCTTTTTTCTTGATACTGTAACATGCCTACTTGCGATCTAGATGTGTTTGAGTTTGAGTTTGTTTATTCAGGACAATGTGCAGTTACATTAAAAAGATGGCTGCACCAGATTTAGCATAAAGCTACTTTCCATCTGTAGTCCTACACAGTTAAAATTACATCACACAATTAAAAATACCTAACAAAACACTAAGTATAGAAAATATTCATATAACAAGAACAATCAATACAATAAAATGCTGTTGACCACAAGCATCCAATACATAAATATAAAAAGTACAGTAATTTAAGTACAATAATTTAAAATACTAATTAGTGAGAGCAGGACTGGTGCTCTAAAAGCCAGTCCTTAACTGCCCTTGAAAAACTATAAAAATCTGCATTGTTTTTTATAGTGTCCGGAAGACCATTCCATTCCTTAGCGGCTTTATACGAAAAGGCTGATTGAGAGAAAACCGACTTTTCGGTGTAATTGCACACCGACACAAACAATGACGCAGAAGTATAAATTAATACTGATGCGTAGCCTACGCCGTGCAGGCTATAATGTAGGTCTTACGCAAAACTATAAATCACACTTAACAAGGCACTTTTTTAACGGTGTTCAGCTATTAAAGCAAAAAATGTTCTTACACCAAATATAATTTGGCTAAAAAAACAATAACACTTGCGAAAAATAATAAGTCAGTCAATACTCAACCTCATGTCATTCTAAAACTATTTCGTTATGTCCTTTTCGTTGAACACAAAAATATATATTTTTTGCAACTTAAAGCGCATTTAGTCTATCAAATTTGTTTGTGTGTGTTCACTGGGGATTGAACCCATGACATTTGCATTTCTAACATAATGCTTTACCAATTAAGCTACAGGAACACATACACCGTAATTAATTTGAGAGTTAGCGAAGGTAAAGCTTAGCAGTCAATTATGCATTTTGTTCTTCTCATAAAGCTATAAGTGAAGGTTGTAATCATATGAATCATTTAGATTATGTTTATGGAGTCACATGGACTACTTTATGGTGCTTTTGTCATTTTCGCACGGTTACTGTAATAGGTGAGTACATTTTGTTGAAATGTTCATTTTGGATTGTTGCGTTTTAGTCTGTCAACACACACGTCTTTCAGTTCTACTAAATGTAGTAAATATTGTATTTGAACTCTGCAGGTACCACAGTCTGTATAAGCCTCCACCCAGTCCAGAAGTGCAGGCCCGGCTGCGGTTTAACCCACGGGATTCAGAAGCTCAGCTGCTAAAGAGGCTTAAGGAGTACTGGTGCCATGCAGTAGGGCTTCAGGCCTTCTACCCACAAGCGGTGTGCATTAATGCTGATCAGGATCCTCACACCGTGTTTGAGTCACTGGAGAGTAGGCTAGTGGGTCGATTACCCAAAGTCCTACCTAACAGGGATATATATTAGGGCTGATTGGCCAGTCCTGTTTATACAATGTGGAAGATACACCCAGTGCATTATCCAGTCTTTTTGTTGTATTTGTCTGTAAAAGCATATTAATTTTGAAAGTCTGATAAATAATAAATGGTTTCAAAATTACTTCTTGACTTCTTTTTTTTGTGGTTCAGTCTTTTATAGTTTAATACATTACATGACTTTAGCATTACACAAATCATTATTGTGTTTGTCTTTCTAGTAATCCTTGTCTTGCTTGACCCTGTATGATCTCATGGGAGTGCATGGTGCCTGTAATTGCTTAACATGTTTAATTAACATAGCAGGAAATGGCAGATCATCCAGACCTTTTATGAAGAGCAGTATTTGTCTCGCTTCAGCTGGTTTATCTTAGCAATGCTGAAAACAGCTTAGGCCTGCATGAATTTTCTTGTTGGTCTAAGCTGGTTTATGTTAGTTAGTCTACCTGGTGGACCAAAAAATATTTTTTTCTAAAGTCCTTACGAAAATTAACCACGGTTTTTTGTATTAAAAGTGTAATTTTTTTAGTGTATTGATTACTATTAGCAAAACCAAAAAATGGCTTTACTACAGTAACCATGGTTTTTACTATGGTTTTTGAAAACCAGTCATGGTTATTTTGTGGTACCTATGTTTTTTTTTAACTGTAGTAAAACAATGGTAATTTTTTTGTAAGGGAGAAGCTGTGAATCTTCTAGTGACAACAGCATATCATGTTGGTGACCAACAATATACTGTCAGTCTTTAAACACTGAGGAAACTGGTCAATGATGCTTTCTCTCTTTTGCTTTTCCTCAATTAAAGGGCCCCGAATGCCTCCCACGAGGGTTGGGGGAGGACTTTAGCACACTAGTTAAAGAAGTGTGTTAACAGGCTGATTTTAAATCCCCCTCAGATAAGATACTATGACATGCTGAGATTTAATTGCAACATATGAGATCCAGAATATCCATCTCCTCTGAATATGTAAATAAGAGGTCCAGCCTGTGTCCATATTAAAAAGGATTTTACAAGCCTTCTCTATTTCTGTCGCACCCTTATCAGTTTATATTTTGCTAAATGGCTTTTTGTCACATTATTGTTATTTGTTCACATTTTCACAGGCTTGATACAAAGAAATATTGTATTCAATGCAAGATTTTTAGAATGATATATTGATTTACATTTACTTAATATTCCACCCATATATATTTCTCACATAATTTTTTTCAATATTTTACTATGTTTTTCTGACGTCAACTCAGATGAGTTAATGCATGCACTTTTAATCTTTGTACAGCGCTTCTTGAATGTGTAAGCATTTAGCCTAGCCCCATTCATTCCTATGGCTCCAAACAAAAGTTTTATTTTGTGCCACCATACTTGTGTAACTTCTTATATAACAGTCTTTAAATAGGGAAAACATGGAAGTTTTGGTGGCTTCTAAATTCACCCCGGTTTGGAGCCATAGGAATGAATGGGGCTAGGCTAAATGCTAACACATTCACAAAACGTTGTACAAAGTTTAAAAGTGCACGCATTGAAAAAAGATAGGTGTGCATTAATTTGTCTAAGTTGAGGAAAGAACATAGTAAAATGTTTAAAAACTGTGGTGTTTTCCTTTAATGCAATTTGCGTTTGTAACTTCCTTTCTTCAGCTAAACAAAGTCAGGGGCTGAATCCCAAACCGCCTACTTCCATACTATATAGTATGTAAAAGGCGTTACTTTGCGTACTATATAGTATGGAAGTAGGCGGTTTGGGATTCAGCGAGGGTTATATTAAATAATATCCTGGCTCTTCTTGGCTTTGTAATGCCATTGAACGGAAATCACTTTCAAAAGCATATCCATCCATCCATCATAAAAGTAAAAGATATGACAATTTGGTTAATAAATGTTGAAGTGAAACAATATGTCTGTGAGAGAAAAGAGTCACATTTTGAGCTTATGTAGCAATCAATACATCAACAAATTAATGTATGCGAAGAACTACAATCATGGTAGACAATATGGTGGCATGTCGAATCTCACTTGGTTTCACTGGACTATTTCTTTAACATCCATAGAAAAGGCATAACAAAGGACATTTTCATACGTCTTTACACAGAATAATGTTCAAAAGTAAACCTTTTAATGGAAATGCAAATAGGCATACATAGTCAAATAGCAAGGCATATACTTTTACAGTTACATTATTTCTCTATAGTAAATGTATTAATTGTTTAAGTTTGTCATATACACGAAACTAAAACAGTTGTGCAACCAGAGTATGTGAATATTTGACGACTACATAAGCACTATCGGTCTGAACTTTATTGCTGTACGTTATTATGATAATAACGCAGTGACTTTTAACGCTCGCGGACGTTAAGGGACTTTTATTTTGACGATGTCATTACCCGGAAATGCCCTCACGTATTAAGTGCACTGGAAAATAAACACGTGTGAATCTTACCTCCGCTAATGTGGTATATTTATGCTGTTTAAATGTTAGCTAGCCCGTATTTTCCTTGAAACGAAAATGTTTCCCAGTGAAACGGATAATAATACGCATATTTACATTTAGGGTAGTTTAGCTGTCTTCATATATATTTATAATTTAGTTACTTAGTTATTACTGTCATGGCTGATAGTGTTTTGATGCTTAACATTTCCTCGGATCCTTTAACGTTTCCCAGGAAGAAAAACCAACAATGTGCATCAGCGAAGACATTTTCATGGGTAAGTCGTGCCTGTTGGTGTTGTTGTCACTGTCATTACCATGTGGTTTCTGTCAGTGCAGTAAACAGGTATTTGTTGTTTTTACAGAAAAAGAAAGAGCCATTGAAAAGAAAGGCTGAATGTGAGCCACAGGAGAACAGCACCTTCAAACAGAGGAAGATTAATCAAACTGGACAACAGCACAGACATAAGCAAAAACTGCAATCCAGAAGCCCATCTCAGAGGAATAATAATGGAGACATAGAGGAGACTGGGGACCAGAGAGAAAACTCAGCTGCAAAGTCGCCATCAAAGGTGAAAACATTTCAAAAGAAAGCCCCCGAAGAGCATGGCAGACCATTAATCAAGACATCCTCCCTTTTCAGAAACAACCCAGAGATCCCTGATGTCCAAAGGTAGATGCGCACGTTTGAGCTTCAGAGTGTAAAAACACTTCAGTTTGACCTTTCCAAGCAATTTTAAAGCCTCTTTTTCTTTCAGCCCATCAGTAAGTGTAGTGAAAGAGAGGGTTTTTACAAACAACACTTTTGAAGAACTGGATCTGCATCCTCATTTGGTATGAACATCAATAAGCTCGTATGAACAAAATTAATTCACCTTTCGCCTGAAATTTTTAATTACGTTTTTAAGTTTTCCTCTTCGTTTCTGCAGGTGTCAACCCTTGAAAATGTGTTAAAGGTGACCAGTATGACCAGGTACAATAGCTTTTGTGATCCTACATTTTTTGGTGATCCATGTCTTGTGTCTGCTTCATTTTTTTGATTATCGCCTTTTTCTGCAGTGTACAGAAGCAGAGCATACCAATGCTCATGTCCGGTAAAGATGCTGTTATTCGTTCCCAGACTGGATCAGGTAAGGCTTTCAACCTTTTTCACATTCATATTTACAGTAACTGCTGTTAATGTTGTTTTGAGTGCTGAAAAAATGTAAGTGTGTCGAGTTGAGTGAAACAAAATGAATGATTGTTTAGATGTGGTCTGATCCTCTCTCTTATGTAGGAAAAACATTGGCCTATGGCATTCCGATGGTGCAGTCTCTACAAGCAATACAACCTAAAGTGAAGGCAAGTCAATCTGATTTTCTAATGATGCACATTCAGTGCAATGTTTTGCTGAGTGTAAAGATGTTCTTATTCCAAATTACACTTCAGTAAGATTTAATGATTTTTTGTAATAATGTAATTGCATTCTGGTCACTATAGTTTATTTGACTCAAAGTGTCCAGAGACATAGTGTAATTAAATATTTAGGTGGAGGGGCTTTAATGTTAATGTAACACCATGTACTATACCCTATGGTGCTTTTATACACACATATATTTACATCTGATTCTCACCATAAATATAGCCTTAGAAGCTGGCATGGGGTTCAAAGGAAAGAAAGGACTGGATATTGACTGAATGCTCTGGGCACATATTATATGTTTAACAAATACTTTTGCTTCAGATAAGCTTAAAGGACTATTCAACTTTCAATAAAAACAAATTCAGATAGTTTACTTACCTCATGTCATCCAAGGTGTTTGTCTTTCTTTGTTTGGTCGAAAAGAAATTACGTTTTTTGATGAGAACATTCCAGGATTTTTCTCAATATAATAGACTTTATTGGACCTCAACAGTTCACAGTTTCAATGCAGTTTCAACAATCCCAAACAAGGCATAAGAGTCTTATCTAGTGAAACGATCATCTTTTTTCCCACAAAAATGTGTGTGTTAAGTAATGTGTGACCTTTCGATGTGATTACGTAATACGTGAGGTTGCGCTGGCGCATCACATGGCTAGTGCAAGATGAGAAGTTGTGGTTTAAAAGTACATATTTACAAAAAAATTATGATAATTTTGCTAGATAAGATCCTTGTGCCTTGGTTGGGATTGTTTAAAGCGCTTTGAAACTGCATTCAAACTGTGAACTTGTGAGTTCCAATAAAGTCCACTGTATGGAGAAAAATCCTTAAATGTTTTTTCTCAAAGAACTTAATTTCTTCTCGACTGAACAAAGAAAGATATAAACATCTTGGATGACATGGGTGTGAGTAAATTTTCTGGATTTTTTATGAAAGTGGATTATTCCTTTAATCTCGGCCTCAGGCCTTTTAGAATTACTAGTTTGTTGGTGGAATCCATTAAATGCCATGTCGATTTTTCAGCAAAGTCCTCTAAGTACACACAAGACAAATGCTAATTTTTTTGTGCATTTGATTCAAACTTTGGAACCTTAATATAACCCGAATGTGGCAGCCACATAAGATTTTTTTCACAACTGGAGGTTTTTGCACAAACAAATCTTGCATGTACTTAGAGGGCTTTGCAGTGAAAGTCAAATGAATTAAATATAACTGAAATGACTAAAGTTGAAATAAGACAATTTATTTACTGACTTGATAACCTTTTTATTGGCATTCGAATGACATTACTGAACCTGAACAAGCCTAATAAAAATGCTCACTTACAAGAAACTATGTAAGACGCGTTTAGAGGATTTTGTATCTGAACTCTTCATATATAACCCAGTGGCGGTTCTACATGAAATTACACCCTGTGCGAGACCCCCTTGGAGGGCCCCCTCCAAAAAAGAAAAATATGCTTTCAAATGCACAATTCCTTCATTAGAACATTTGAAAAAACGCACTTAAGAGAATCCAGTTATTTAACTATTGCAATTACAACAGGAAACACACTTTTAAAGGTGCACAATCTCCACCTCCAACATTGCCAAAAGATAATGAACACAGTTCTGCACAAAATATGACATTATAAGTTATCAGAGCTTAAATAAATATACACTTAATGTATAAATGTGCCAAAATATACAATCACTATATATACTGAATATTGACTGAATGCTCTGGGAACATATATATACACATACAGTATATATAACATTTTGACATAACGTCTAAGATGTTGGTCTAAGTCTTCTAAGATGTTGGTTTATAAAATATAATTTAAACATTCGTCTCATTTAAATTATAATTACACTGATTTGAAAATTTCGTTGGCTTATTTCAGGGTCTAACATTAACCTAACTGATGGAAATGAATAATAACTGAACTTTTAGAGGTAACAGTTTTGTTGCAAAGCACAATATTGTGGTGAAATTAGATCTTGTGGTTGTTGAGTTAAAATCGAAGTATTGCTGTATAAGCATAGCAAGCATCATAGCAAAAAGGCTAACAAACTTAAGTTAACCCACCAATTAACATTAGCCATTCATTCATGACACGGATACTGTAGTAATCATACAGAGATAACATAGTTGCATACCTTTATCTTTTGCTCGTTTCTCCTCTTCTTCTTCTTCTTCTTTTCCTCCTCTTCTTTTCTTTCTAAATTGGGCACCTGATGGTTTTGACCTTTTCCTGTCCATCTCTGTGTTTATTTGGCACTCTGTAATCAACAGATTTTCCATCCCCCCAACATTTTTCCACTATACAGTGGATCCCCTGTCCCCCTGTACGTTCCATTTGGGAGAGACCCAGAGGTGAACTGTCCCCCGTGCCTTGATTCACTTTTCCCGTCTCACACAGCTTCTGTGCACGGCACCTTCTCAGCAAGCATGGGTGCCAATTTGACAATTCCCCACATAGTGAAATGATAGATAATAGAGGTCCGCAGAGGATTTTTTAAACTGCTTGTGACGCCCCCCATGTTTTATGAAAAAATGTGTTTCGCCCATGCCAAAACCCACTACTGATATAACCAGTCAATGCTGTTCAATGTGATCTTTTGTTACTAAAAATGATTAACTTATTTTGTTATATTCTGTTTCAGAGATCGGATGGGCCTTTGGCTGTTGTCATTGTTCCAACCAGAGAGGTAACTTTAAAAAATAATAGCAAGCCATACTTATTTTCTGATTTATTTATTGGATCAACATACAATATATATATTGATGTTTTGTACCCTTGCTTTTTTCAAACCTTTGTCCCATAGCTTGCCCTGCAGAGCTTTCAGATGTTTCAGAAACTTCTAAAAGTAAGAATCTGAATAAGTGCTTTTATCAATTATCAACTCTTTAAATGAAATAAATGGTCATTTATCTACTAAAAACAATTGAATGCACTTACTGTTTTAAGCCTTTCATCTGGATCGTGCCTGGAGTTCTGATGGGAGGAGAGAAAATGAAATCAGAAAAAGCCAGGTAAAAACAAAAAAATCTATATATTTTTTGTGATGAAATTTAAATGGATTTTATAGGTATGACACTTGCTATTTCTATAAGTCACTTTAGCCTGCCCTTCACTGTATGATTTTTTTTTGTTTTGTTTCAGACTGAGGAAGGGCATTAATGTTCTGATCACAACCCCTGGGAGACTGGTGGACCACATCAAAAACACTCTGAGCATTGTATTCAGTGCTGTGCGCTGGCTTGTTCTGGATGAAGCTGACAGGTCAAAAGAGTCTGTGTATCTTAAAACAGAGGAATGTTTAAATAAAAATGAATGTGGATATACTGTTAGTTTTATGTACTGGCAGGACTCTGGACCTGGGCTTTGAGAAAGATCTGACAGTGATTCTGAATGCTCTTAACACCACTGGACCTGCCAGGCAGAATGTGCTGCTTTCAGCCACTCTCAATGAAGGTAAGCTAAAGCCCGGGGTCTAGTTTTTTTTTAGGTATACGCGAACGTACTCGCATGGTCGAACGCACAGCCTTGCAAAGTATAGTTTATTTGACTCGTACGTGTACACAGAAGTTCGATGCAATGCATCTCCTGGGCTATATACTACATTGCGTGACCCTTCACCTTTCAGTATGCACACACTCTTCTGATGATGAAAATTGCGTCAGGCGCACTAAATGCACATAAAATGGACCATAATTCGGCAGGGGGTTTTCAGGGTCCTAAAAAGTCTTAAATTTCAAAATCAAAATTTAAGGCCTTAAATGTCTGAAAGCCAATGTTGACATTTGAAATCATCTAAACAAACACTCCCCTACCCCAATAGAATCTAGACCTTCTTTTGATAGACCCGCTCCACAGATACGCAACCCAGGCTACGTTGTTGGTTAGTAGACATGCCCCTTAATGCTGATTGGCTACAGGTGTGTTTTGGTAGTCGGCCCGACTCCCTTTTTCAGAGTGTTTTTCAAAAATCATGCACCTCGCCTTTAAATTTACTGTTTGAGGTCTTAAATAATTTTTAAACGGGTATTAATTTTCTTATGTCCATGCAACAATACCTCTAATGCTGATTGAAATGTTCCTGCAGCGCGTTAGAATGTTTGTTTGTTCTTTTTTTTATAATTTTTTCCCTCGTCCTCGCGTATGCGTTTTAGGGGTAATAATTTGCTGATTAAAACTAAATTAAACAAAGTTTTTGATAAGTTCTTGAATCTGTAAGTATCTAAGTATTATATAATATGTAAGAATTTATTGGTGCGGTCTCTCACTCTGCCATGCAAGAAAGCCCACTGCTAGCATATACTGTCCATTAGATGTCTCCTCAATTAAATTATTTCTATTTTCGCCATAAAAATATATCACTACCATTGCTTTGTCTCAAGATGGAGACCAGTAATGTTTTTGTAAGGTATGTTTTTTTTTTAAAAACCGTGAGAAAAAGTGGCGTCTGCGCCTAATGTCTGTATTGTATGCCCGGTGCGTAACTCCAAGGTAAATGAGTATAATGGTAGAAAAGAGACCGCACTCAGAGATTGAATAAAATACAAAAACTGTATTAAAATACCGAATAGTGTTCACAGGCCATAACAAACACAAGGACAAACGTTTCGGGCTTAGCCCATCATCAGTGTCACAACTTCGAAACACGTCATAAGGCGCTAATGCCTCTTATAGGTTCCTATACCAATCACTCCGTATGTGGAAAAGGATACACCCATGATCATTACTGGCAATCAACCATTGGCTATAGTCGTGAATATATTACGTAAGCATGTCCAATAGAACATCCTATTAATCCAAACCATGATATAATGTACTACGAGAGACAAAAATATAATAAACTTCAAGAAACAAAATTTTTAAGCAACAAAAAAATAATATATCAAAATACACTAATAATACCATAAAGAAAACTAAATAAACCAAAAGCGAAAAATACAAAAGTGAAACATAATGCTCAATAATCAACCATATATCATATAATACAATACTAGAGCAAGAAAAAGAAAAAGAAAAAACAGGGCATATATACATACAGGTAACCAATCAATAAATATTTCTCTTACAAAAAACATATGAAATCCAATTCTTCATTCATACCACTCGGATGTAAGGTTTTGAGAGTAGAGATCCAGAAACATTCTCTTTGCAGAAGTTTATTTTCAATATCTCCACCCCTACGTGCCGCTTTTATGTGTTCAATAACAGTGAAAGAAAGAGAAGATAGAGAATGGTTAGCTTCAACAAAATGTCTAGCTACCGAAGATTTCTCATCCTTACGTCTGATTGCACTATTGTGCTCAATCATGCGTGTTTTAATCGGTCTATTCGTTTTCCCAACGTATTGTTTATTACATGGACATGTGATCAGATATACTACATTAGTTGTACTACATTTAGTGAATTGTTTAATTTTGTAGCTCCTTTCTGTCACCGAACATGTAAAAGAAGTTGTTTTTCGAGTGTTGTTTCTGCATGCTGCGCAAGTACGACATGGGAAAAAAACGGAGATATTCTTTAGCCGTCCCTCCCTGTTATCATGTGTATTGTAACTATCCGCTCTTACCAAAAAATCTCTGATGTTACTCGCTCTGTAATGGGAAAAAAGAGGAAGTTCAGAAAAAAGAATACAGCCTATAGGATCACTACCGAATGTTTTTGTATGGATTCTTTGATTAGGGAACTCTGTCTTGTGTATGTGGTAGTGCAAACTACCGGAGCACGCCTCACCGTCTTAGGGGTAGTTTCGTTGTTATGAACTTTTTCCAGGGCTTAATTTAGCCAAGTAGACGGGTATCCTCTCAGGCTAAATTGTTTGTACATTTTCCTTATTTCGTTATTAAAATCGGATTCCCTAGTGCATATCCGTTTAATTCTAAGGAACTGTGTATACGGAAGACCTCTTCTTAAATATGTCGGATGCGCACTCGAAGCATGTAAAATGCTATTCTTATCAGTAGGCTTCGTGTATAAACTGTTCGATAAAGTGCCACCCTCCAAAAACACAATGGTGTCAAGAAACGAAACGGATTTCACGTCAATGACCGCACTGAATTTAATGGAGTCCATTTAATGGAGTTATTGTTTGCATGTTGTTCAAGTGGGACAAAAAATCATGAAACAATTCCACTGTGCCCTTAAATTATATAAAATACATCATCCGCTTATCTCTTCCACAAAAGTATGTTATCATAAAAAGGATTATTATTCCATACATATCTTTCTTCCAAATAGCCCATAAACAGACAAGCATAATCAGGAGAAAATCTGGAGCCCATGGCAGCCCCTTGTTTCTGTAAATAATATTCATTTCCAAACAGAAAAAAATTCTTATATAGCAGAATGGATATCATCTCCAGCAGAAACAATGTGGGGGGATTTTTTATCAGTTCTTAAATTCAGAAAATGTTCCATAGCGATCATACCTTTTTCATGTGGAATGAATCTCTACTCTCAAAACCTTACATCCGAGTGGTATGAATGAAGAATTGGATTTCACATGTTTTTTGTAAGAGAAATATTTATTGATTGGTTACCTGTATGTATATATATGCCCTGTTTTTTGTTTTTCTTTTTCTTTTTCTTACTCTAGTATTGTATTATATGATATATGGTTGATTATTGAGCATTATGTTTCACTTTTGTATTTTTCGCTTTTGGTTTATTTAGTTTTTTTTATGGTATTATTAGTGTATTTTGATATATAATTTTTTTGTTGCTTAAAAATTTTGTTTCTTGAAGTTTATTATATTTTAGTCTCTCGTAGTACATTATATCATGGTTTGGATTGATAGGATGTTCTATTGGACATGCTTACGTAATATATTCACGACTATAGCCAATGGTTGATTGCCAGTAATGATCATGGGTGTATCCTTTTCCACATACGGAGTGCTTGGTGTAGGAACCTATAAGAGGCATTGGCGCCTTATGACGTGTTTCGAAGTTGTGACACTGATGATGGGCTAAGCCCGAAACGTTTGTCCTTGTGTTTGTTATGGCCTGTGAACACTATTCGGGATTTTAAGTTTTTGTATTTGATTCAGTCTCTGAGTGTGGTCTCTTTTTTTAAAAAACCTAAATGTCCTATTATACATAAAACCTATTCATGGATTGAACCTAAACCCTGTACGGGAAAACCCCTATATATTTTAACGTTGTTTAATTAAACCATTTTTATTTGGTTTTGATAAGGGCTGTAATGATTAATTGTGCAATTGCGCATTTTCTCAATGAATGAATTTTAACTATATTACGGTGAAATCCCAGCACATCCCAAAGCCAGGGGGCGCTCTCGTGCAGAAACTCCCTCTGTGGCACAGAAGTAGTAGCATTACAAACGCTATTCCAGGAAATGCCTATAAGGATATTTATATTCCTGTTCTTCAAATTGTTTCAGGTATTTTCATGATTATAAAGAATTTTTTGAATGATTTTGTTTAGCGAATGTTGCTTTTTTAATGCACGTTATAAACGACTCCGACTCATAATGATTTTAGATTGATAAGGACTTCCTACTGACCAAAACACTGTAGTAGGGATGTTTATTTATGTCTTTTATTTCATTTAGATTAATCCATAGGTCTAACAAAAGAGTACTCGATTAACTGGGGGCGTATACGTCATGGTGAAAATGAAAATTTAGATTCTGAATCGATTTCAGACAGGCATATTTAATGGGACACGCAATTAATCGTTACAGGCCCAGTTTTGATACTTTATTTGACGTTTTTATACGTTATTATTGTCTCATCATTTTTATCATTTTAAATGCTTTTGCCCACTTAGGCCTTTTTTATTACCAAAAAATATCAGAATAAATATCAGTGAATAAAAATACAACATTTTAGATTTATGTAATTTCAATTAAATTTTTCGTCTTGTGGGGTAAGTGTCATTTTTACACCCATCGAAAATGCATCTTGTTTTTTGTCATAAAATATAAAAGGTCCTAAAAAACACATGGAATATAGGTCTTAAATTTAATTCAAAATGGTCTTAAAAGGTCTTGGAAAGTCTTAAATCTGACTCTGTGAAACCTGCAGAAACCATTTACTGTTTGTGTTGGCACTAATCTAGGAAAAGCAGATTGGGATGAGTTGACAGTAGGCCCTCTCTCCTGTTTGTCTCTGCTGGCTTTTTAAGGGGACAGACCTACATTGTGGCAGAAGCCCAGATATTTTATAAGCAGACATATAAAATATTTCTTTCTTTGGCTCGTTCTGAGCTTTTTATAGAAAAAAATGTTATTACAGTGATTATATGTATGACATATTTAATATTGATTTCTCTGAAAAATGTAAACATTGTGGTGGTGGTGACCTGCATGGGTTAAGTAAGGTTTATTTGACGTCGGGCTGTTTAATTATTTAAAAAATAATGCACACCCAAGGTGGTAATGTGGCGCTTATACCACGGTTACCACAAACATTGCTCTGATGGTTATTTTGTGACATTTTGACAGGTCAGATATGCGTTTTTACAAAAAAATATTAACACCTGTTGAACATTTCTCAACCAATCATAATAAAGCATTCAACAGTCCTGTGGTATAATCATGTAAAAATTTCTGTATCTGATATTGTACTCTTTACACTCAGGACTGTCTCGTTTAGCCAGCATCAGTATGAAGGACCCTGTGACCATCCACGTGTCAGAGGGGAGCGAGCAGACGGCTCAAGTGTGTCCCCAGGCGGCTCCTCAGGCTCTGTCAGACAGCTATGCAGTACCTGAAAGACTGAAGCAGCATGTGGTGGTGGTGCCCAGCAAACTCCACCTGGTCTGTTTGGCTACCTTCATTCTGACAAAATGCAAGGTAGAGAGTACATTCATTAGCATATACTTATATTAACTACGGCTAGGTAAAAATATAGATTCTCAGATTTTAATCAATCTTAAATTTAACAAAACAATATTGAAAGCAGAAAATCCTGCTTTAGGCAGGGCTTGTAAAGAGTGCCCGATGGCCCGGGGCAAACGTGAACGATGCTCGAGGCAAGGGACCGAAGGGTCACTTGCTCACACGGACCAGTGCTACATTGTCATGAAAGTTTATTGTTTGCACGTGTTTTAGGCCTTACCAGTTTAGATATTTAAGCAAAGATAAAGTGAAACAGATCTTAATGTGCTACTTTTGCGCTGTTTCAGGAGTTTTAAGGACACATGCCCGGCAAGCTGCATCACAAGGCTTCAGACAACTAACAATTATTAACGTTTCCTTGTGATTTGAACAGACATATTTACACAAAATGATTTTAAAATGTCACAATTATCATCATAAACATAGTCTGTTGTGTAATTGTGAACAATTCCGAAAAAAACGCATTTGTAATTAAATTGGATCCTTACATGTAGGTCTTAAAGGGACAGCACACTTAATTCATTCCATGTCTGCAAACCTAAAAAAATGTATTGATTGTTTAATAGTTTTCATCGATATTGGACTGAATTGAAATCGAACCGAACCATAAACATTTTTTTTTTTCGCAATACCCAACCCTATTATTAGCACTCAGCTCTGTTGTGTTTAAGACATTATTGTTTCAGTTTCGCTCGTTACAATTTAATTATTTATTTTTTTGCATGGAAGAAACCACCAAAGGGTCAATACCCTACAGTGTGCTAAATGTGTCTAATGCAAACAAGTACTGTTTTGTTACTATATATAGGGCGTATTTTGATTTTCAATGTATAAAAACCTCCTTTGGGACATTTTTCGTAGCAGGTACTTATTTTGACCCCAAAGTATGCTGCTATGATTGATCACTTTAAACTATGCAAAAACCTGGTGACACCTCTGCCACACGCAGTACTTAAAACAAGCAATAGAAAAATATGTCCAATCATATCACAGGGTTGCAATCACTTGACCCTGTTGGTCGATCTGGTCTAAGCTTCTTAATCCATTGTTTATTCTTCAACTTAAAGCCTTGTAACGGGTGATTTTGTAAGGATAAAATTTTATTTTCTTGCATCTCAAGATATTTCGCTTGCTTTCACTGATCAGTACTGTAACTATCAGTTACATGACAACTGCAACGCAGTTATGAGAATGAAAACGATCCAATCACATGAGGTCAAAAGCATAAAAACCAATATAGATTTGCTAAAAACAAAAGTGCAAGGGTTTGGGGTGCACAGTGCTGCGCCCCAGGCAGATCTGAAACAAGTCTACAGGCTTTATGTCCAGCTGCACTACTTCCTGAACTTCAGCCAGCTCCTTGTTTCTGTCTGGCATTATTGGATAAACTGATTAATCCAGGTGTGTCTGATTATTGTTGTTGTGACTACTGAGGTCAGGCACACCTGGATTAATCAGTTTGTTTGTGACTATTGAGGTCAGGCACACCTGGATTAATCAGTTTGTCCAATAATGGCGGACAGGAAACAAGGAACTGTCTGAAGTTCCGGAAGTACTGCAGCTGGGCATAAAACCTATTAGAGCTCAGCCTCAAGTCACATGCTTTTAAAAATTTTCCTGACCTACATACTCACTCGTTTGGGTGGCGCCCCAGACACACACATGGCCACACACAACAAACTCAGTTTTGATTTTATTTATGATAGCATGACTAACAGTGAAATAGTACTAAATTATTTCATTTTGTATTAATTTACATTTATATTTATTCATTTAGCTGACGCTTTTATCCAAAGCGACTTACAATTCCTATATATGTCAAAGGTCACACGCCTCTGGAGCAACTAGGGGTTAAGTGTCTTGCTCAGGGACACAATGGTGTGTCACAGTGGATTCGAACCTGGGTCTCTCACACCAAAGGTGTGTGTCTTATCCACTGTGCCATCACCATCCCAATTTGTACTATTATATATATGCCTGACATCCGAGCAGAGCGGATTGAATGTGCTGCTCTGCAATAGTGCGCTCTTGTTGGCTAACAGATACTGCCATTTTAATTTATTGTCAATAAATTAAAACGTCATATACAAACCACCTCAAAATAAGTTTTATAGATAGAGAATCTCATGTCTCAAGCACCCCCGTGATCAGTACCTATGACGTACTGTACTGCAGTATCTTTACATTTCCAAGATTGACAGTTCTGGACTTATGTTATGCAGATTTGTTACATGGATTCTTGCATCACGCTTAAGACCTGTTTTTTATTCTCAACTATTGTTAACTCCTAGCCAACTACGTTATTACTGCTAAAGCTTATTATAAACAATAAAGTGATTGCCATATGTTGTATAGAATATAAATACCTGCCTGTCATGTTTTTGATTATGTGTGTGTGTGTGTGTACAGTTTGAGCGTGGACAGAAGCTGATCGTGTTCATGTCCAGCTGTGATGCTGTGGAGTTTCTGCTTACACTCTTCACTTCAGTCTTGTGTGAGAAGTCCAACACCGCTCCAGCCAACAACCTCAACTTCTACAGGCTTCACGGCAACATGAAACAAGAGGTGACACATTTTTAGTCAATTTTTGAATAAAGTCTTAAATAAATAGCTTACCCACATGTATTAACAATCTTATAAACTTTAAATATTTTGAGCTATTTAGTGATCCATACGTCACATATCCATGGCAAAGTACAGATCTGTGTGTTATGTTGATATATGGCGGTATGTTGATAATGTCGGCCGATGATGCTTGCTATGCTTAACAATGAATTATGGTGAAATGCTGCTACATCCAAAAGCCAGAGGGCACTCTTGTGCAGGAACTCAATATGCGCTGTAGACAAAGAACCATACACACGCAGCTCCAGGAAATGTCTTAAGGATATATTTATATTGCTGTTCTTCAAACCTTTTCAGTTATTTTCATAAAAGTTTTTACCTCTAACAGGAATAGCTGCGTGATGAAGGGAAACTAAAGGGTTAATAAACACAAACTAAAGCAGATGTTGTAGAACGTCTGGCGAACGATGATAGATAGCACAAAAATTGTGAAAATGATAATTTCTCACTATTAATTACATTATCTTAAAGGAGTGTAACTACTTTAGCATGTAAATAATGCACATAAACAAAGTGAGCAAGAGCGCTCAACAATTAAATCTAATCAACAGGCACGTAAAACCTAGCTAGCAGGTTGCTCAAACAACAAAATCACCAGCTAACTTACTTTAAATTTGCAAGAACTATAGACTAATACAGCAACAGGCTTAAATAAACACAAAACATAAGTCCACTTACAGTTCTCACGGAAAGGCGTTTTATCAACTGGCTATCCTCCAGACATGACGGACCACGTCTTTATCTCATTTCGGCCATGAGGGGCGCGTGCACACTCACGGTGTGAAGCCCGTCCACACTATTCTCCAAGATGTTTTATCAACTGGCTAATTATCCTCCAGACAGTGACGGTCCGGACCGAGTCTTTCTCATTTCAGCCGTGTGGCGCGCGTGGCCGCTCGCGGTGTGAAGCGCCTACGTGCTATTCTCCGAGATGCACTTGACGGCCTTTTGTGCAGCGATTTTTTTTTTATAATTTTTTTTGGACGACCTAGTTAAGGCGGTAGGGTTTTCCAGCTTAGGCGGGCTGCCCGAACTGAAATGTGATGCTGGAAATCCTTTAAGCATTATGTCTAGTTATATATATACTAGCTACTTTACACAAAACATTTAACCACCACACCCCTTGCATTTAGAATTAAACGGGTTGTTTTTGCTGTTGCACCTTTAAGACTTATGTAAATGAGTATCATTATAATTGGCACTTTTTGCATGTGAAATGAGAAGCAGCACTCCAGCCAGGCTTTTGAACACTTAATAGGTGTTGATGTGTAAATGTGAATAATCATATTAATGTGTGTTTCGTTAATGTCAATGTCTTCATTGTTTACTTTCTATAAATGGTCTGGGTGAACTAAAAAGAGGGCTTCATGTTGTGAAGTATCGCTACATAATAAGTACCTCTTTTATTTTAAAAGGGTAACAGCTCTCTTCAAAGCTTCCAGTAGCACTAGTAGCATATGACACTGGGTTAGACCATCAGGGTCTCGTTGACCGGTGGGGTACGCCGGCCCTAGGCCAGCTGGCATACTGGCAACTGCAGCAGTCTGTGCCCTGTGGCAGTATCAGGGGAACTGCATCCTGCCACTGTCCAGTCTTCACTCTCACCCCCTATTCAAACGGAGCTGCCATGGGTCGCCCATATGGCACTAAAGGTGGAGGGGACTGTGGAGTCTCAGTGGTCAGATGTATGAGAGAGTGTTTCTGGGTGTGGTGCTAGCCTGTAGTGTTATGGATGGGTTTAGTAATAGGAAAGCACAGGGCTGAGGTCTGGATGTCTCCTCAAATGAAGAGAGCTGCATGAGATGGGCAGCTGTTCCAGCACATAACAGATTGTGTTTCATGCAGAAGAAGAGAGAGAACAACTTGTCTTGATATTGGCTCTTAACCATACTTTTACCTCGCTTTTTTTAGGAGTGAAGGGTAATGTTCGAAATAATCGCTTAATGAATAATCATTCATACTAAAAATATAGGGGTGCACCGATAAATGCCGATATACACTAATAATACGCGGCCGATAACTATTCTGCATCGCATGGGCAATATTACCATAGTTCATTGAGAAGCATAGCAAGCATCATCGGCTGATATATCGGTGCATCCCTAAACAAATAATTATGTTTGCCATAACTGTTTAATGGTCTTTGCTGAAGGTACAACAGAAAAGCCAATAGCAGCAAACTGTTCGTTCTTATCAAAAGATTGCAGCAAGTTCACCAAAACTAGCAAAGGCTTATAATGATTTGAATTTCGATTAGACTCCGATTTGGTTAATCACACTCTGCAGGGGTGGGCTCGGGCGCTGTTCGCTCGGGGCGCTGTTCGCTCGGGCGTTGTTCGCTTGTGCACAGGCATGGAATGTGCAGTGTGATCGATTGTGCGATCACTCACTTTTATCTACCTTTGTAAAAACCCTTTGATGCTCTCAGCAGGGTTACGTGACAAGTTACTGATCAACTAAGCAATATGATAGGAATGTGAAGCAAGTGTGTCATCGTGCACCAAATGACTCTAAATCATACAAACACAGACTTAACATTACATGGGGTTCCAGTGTTAACAAAGCTCAAATTCCTCTGTTATATTTATATTTTGATCAATCGTAAGATTTCATGCAGCATTGTGTTTTCAGGATCTCTACAAATTCAGTGACTCTCTGTGTAGTGTGTAACCCCTTATAAATATCAACTACTGTTTTTATGTTAACTTACTGGTTTATCTTCTTTTAGGATCGTACAGAGGTCTTCCACGAGTTCTCCCAATGTCAGACTGGCATTCTTCTGTGCACCGTAAGTCATTCAAATTGTAATGATTATGCTTTAAGGATTCCTTGTTTTACATACAAGACATTTCAACATTATGGATGTGATATCTTCGGTCAAAAATTACATTTACATTTATGAATTTAGCAGATGCTTCTATCCAGATTGTGGGTTTGAACCCACAACCTACCACTGATCTATAGAGGAACACTTTTAAAATGTAATTAAACCTATTGGGGTGGTTTTCCGGACAGGGTTTAGGTTAATCCAGGACTTAGCCTTATTTATATTGTCATTTAACTCTTTTCCCGCCACTGATGATTTAACTCCTCAATTAAGAAAAAACGTTTCCCTGCCTATATTTGAGAGGTGATTAAAAGAGAACTAATGATAGGTAGGATTAACCGTTTTTGGGTTTTTTTTGTAGGCAAAGGGTCTGTTCTTTTATTTGTTATATTGTATGTTTATTTATTTTAAGAAGAAATTTTTTTGGAAGGCATTAAACTTTTGTACAACTTTTTTTTTTAAACGCTGGCGGGGAAAGAGTTAAGTTTTTACAGACATACCTTACAAAAAAAACACTACAGGTGTGCATCTTAGGACCACTTTTTAAAGGTCTTGGTCTCGTCTTGGAATCGACTGCATTTTTACTCGGTCTCGTTTTGGTCTCAGACGAAGAGGACTCGGAATTTTATTTCAAGACCGGTCAAGACCACAACTGATGGCACATCACAAATTCTAATTTTATTACTAAAAACACCTGCATTGTGTTAAGTGGATGGCATTGCCATGGAAAGACAGTTCAGAATAAATGGTTAAGTTGATTTCAGCTCTTTAGTGTTTGTTCACATTTATTTGCTTATAGACAAAGATAAATTCCCACATATCTGCAATGCCTTTGATTATTTTATCAACTTCTTTGATGACACACACACACACACACACACACACACATGCACACACACACACACACACACACAGACAAGAAGTACCTAATATTCCACATTTTATCATATTTTTTTAGTGCAGTGACTTGCACTGGTCTTGACTTGGTCTCGACCCTTTAAAGTCTTGGTCTTGTCTCAGTCTCGGCCTGTCTTGGTTTTGGTCATGACTTGGTCTCGGTTTAGGTGGTCTTGACTGCAACAGTACCGCCCCATAATTAATTCTACATTGAAATATAATTTCTTAAAGAATGTATTTATTACCAATATTTTGAACCATCCGTTTATATTTTCCTAAACGCCTGATGATAAAGTTCAGACATCAGAAAAATATCAGTCTCATGTTTTCTTTTTTAGATAGGAAAATAAAGTTTTATTTATATGACAAATAAAGACACGTGTTTTTAAAAGACAACATACTTTGTAGGAATTCTGTGAATTCAAATATGCAAACCAGAAGCAAAAATACCCAAAAAATGGGTAAAGGAGGGCTCTTGAAAGTACAAATGAAGAGTTTGGTTCCAAAATGCAATAAACGCTATTTTTGAAAAAAATGAGTTACTGCCAGAATCAGTATTATATCAGGTCAGTATTTAAAAGTAAATTCTTAATTTTACGCAAAGTCCAATATCCGCCGTGTTATTCTGTCATCTTTTCTCTCTTTTTTCCCAAAACGCGATAAACGCCACTCCGCCTTTCCACAGAATGCAATAAATCTGCTCCACAAATTACAGCGCACCATTCCACGCAATGTAAACAAACAATGGCGGCGCGTTGAGTACACAGAGTCCTAGTTTTCCTCATCTACTTTGTACTTCGTGATCAACAAACAAACAAAAACAAAATAATACTTTAATGGCATTGATAAACCTGTGATAGTTTTCTGTAACGGGAAAGAAACGTAAGCCATCAACATCTAATAATTTACGCGAGAGGCACTTGGGAGACGGGTGCTTGTTCTCCCGACAGCATCAAGCTCTGTCATATAATCTTTGAAAATCAAGTTATGGATTAAATTGTTTTATATTTTTATAACCTAAAGATGCTATGTGAAAGTTTGTCACAGAAAATAGTGGTTTTCATCTTGTCACTTTCTTGGTATAGAAAACATTTTTTTTACCGTTTTTACAGAAATTTGTCAAAATGGATTTATTGCGTTTTGCAACCAAACTCTTCAAATATTATTTATTTTAATTTTCATGTGCACATTTATTTGGACGAAACAATGTTATGGATGTGATAATGATTAAAGCTACACACTTACTAACTATGGAAAATAACTTAAACAGAGACTAGCATTGGTATTTAAGCCACCAAATATTAACATTTCAGATATCACTATGGTGAAAAAATATTTTTACATTGCATTTGCATGGAATTGCTCATATGAATCAACCATGTTGTTTGTGAGTTACAATAATAATGATGGTAAAAATAAGGTGGCAATTTAGCAGACACTTTTTGGTACAGGTGCCCTCTTTGTGTCCTTTCTACCAACCTCTTGTTTTCTCCATCCTGTCACTCTGCTGTAGTCAGAGTAAATGAGTTGGTCTATTATTGTTGCTAGTCTGGCAAGGCCTTATGCGGGTTTCTATCTGTATCAGCTCCAAAGCTGCAGACACTCGACTCAGGGTTTAGACTGCATGTAATTGGCCCGTAAGGGTGAGTGCTGGGGTTAAGGGAGTCTTTCCTCCAATGGCTGTTAGAAACTTTGAAGTACGGTAACTTTTATTGTAAGAGTGTGTCTTATTTTTTTAAGTGAGGCCTAAAGAAACTCCTATAAGCAGTGGTATGGAATAATGTACATTATAAAACATATTTTTCAAATTTTCCATTTTGATGCTGATTGGCCAATAGCTGTGGTTTGTGCATTACATATTTCACTGATCACTGTGGTGCATTATATCGTGCCTACTGTAACAACACACATCAACCATGACCATATAGTCATAAAATAATGCAGACTCCTATTGTTAAAACGTTTTTTGTGTGACATTGCTTGAACGTTTTGTAAAGGAATTATTCGTGTTTTTATTTGTTTTGCTTTTCTTCCAAGGATGTGGCTGCACGTGGATTGGATTTGCCCCAGGTTACATGGATTGTACAGGTCGGGTTCTTATTTAAATTTAATATTTCATAAACTACTGCTTTGATCAATTATCTATGTTAACGTATGACCGTATTATCATGAGACTATCTTTGTTGCAGTATAACCCTCCCGTTTCTGTTGAGGAATACGTTCACCGCGTCGGCCGCACGGCACGAATCGGTGCCCAGGGCAACAGCCTGCTTTTCCTCACCCCCTCTGAGACCGCCTTTGTGGATGTGCTGGCCAATCACAACATCAGGTGTGCTGACTGGCATCTTATCTATATCAGATTATCATTTTGATGAGCACTGACACAACAGTAGGGGAGTTGCTTGGGGCAGGTGCAGTCCACATTATTATTTAAAGCGATCAAACTGGGTCCTGTCTTTATTCCAAAGCGTGCACTGTAACAGTGGAAAGCTGAACTGATGAATTTCTGTTGATATCTGCTCTGGAGCCCAGTTATGAGAGAAAACACACGCTATGTGTTTCTGCATGACTGACTGTACAAGGAGAGACACCACACAGACAGCATGAATCTGTTCTCCTGGCACAAGAGCTTTGAAATTGTTTGGCATTAGTCAACAGTGTTAATCATTCTGAGACGTTAACAGAATATTTGATTAACACAATTTAAGGTGTCTCTCAAAAAATTAAGCTGGTAAAAAAATTATCCCTAGCTGTCACAGCGGCAGTATTTTTTACATACTGGTACCAAAAAGTGCATTTTAGTACCTCAAAGGTAAATATAGGTACCAAATGTATTTATATCTGTATCTAAATTGTACATATTAGGACCTTAATAAAGGGTGCACCACAGTTTTAATCCAGTATTAGATCCTGTTTAAATACGGTTCTCTCACATAACTGCAAATAATAAATTACAGCATTATTAGTGTATATTAAAATATCACAGTATATATGTATCAGATTATTTTTTGTTCTGTTGTGCTAATTTTGTTCAAGTAAAAAAATTCAATTGTTTGACCCAAACTCTTTCGTCCTCAGTCTGTCTGAAATGAAGATGAACGACATCTTGTCCGCTTTGATGCAGGACGGGCGCTTCAAAGGCAGAGGGAAATGGAACAGCAAGGTAACGCTCTGTGATGCCATGCGTGCGGCGATCTAACCCCAAAAAGTCAACGTAGACCGGTTCGGCTGCTGCAGCTGTTAGTGCTGAACTTTCCCTTCTTGGATGAGTATCACGTGTGGTTAAAAACGCAGGTCTAGAGAACAGCTGTGGGAAAAGAATGGCTTTATCTCCTTCTCTCCCTCCCTCTCAACAATAAAGAGCCCTCAGACAACAATGAACGAGTGTTTCTGCCACATCTCAGTCGGCCCTAATCCTGATTTAATGTCCTTTTCCCTCCCAGCACCAATTGGCTGCTTGTAATCCTCACCCATGCCGCCCCCCTTGTTATCAGCCTCATTTGGAAGATCAAAGGTCATTGATGGGGAGGGGTGGTGTCATCAGTTGTACAACTAATACCTTTGATGTGGTGCTTTTTTTTCGTATTAGCTATTGAGGTCATTAAATGCAGTGTTTATGTGACTGGGTTTACAGTATAACTGATGAAATGTATATTTTTCACTGTTTGTTTTTTTTTGTTTCATTGTGCAGAAATCAGCCGCTGCTTTTGAACAGGAGTTACGGGAGAGAGCCACTGTTTTACAGACAGATTTTGAAAATTATGTTCATGCTAATAATGATTCACTGCAAACAGCCAAGAGTGGTGAGTTTGCAGCAAATAGTATAAATTAGTTTTAATGGACTAATAGTAATATTTCTTATTATTTCTAACTTGAGCTAAAAAATAATTTGTATATAACACTTCAGGTTGCTTAGAATTGTCTACTCTTATGGTTGTAAATGTCTTTTTTTGGTCTTCTAGCTCTGCAGTCTTTTCTGAGAGCTTACACCACGTACCCCTCCAGTCTGAAACACATCTTCCACATCCGCAACCTGCACCTGGGCCACGCTGCTAAGAGCTTTGGCCTGAGGGACGCACCTCAGGGCCTGGCCAGCTCCATAACTACTAATCCTGCCAACTGCAAAAACAGTAAGAAGGGCAAAGATAAAGACAAAAGGTACAGCATGTTTTTAAAAGTCTGACAGTAATTTATGAATCTGTCAAACAGATTGCGACACCAAATTATGATCTAGATAAATTTACCTATGTAGTTACATTTTCCCTCTGGCTTCTGCAGATTTTAATAAAGTGCCTGCTTTTCTCCACGTGATGTTTGTCAGCTCCTCTAACGATTATGTTTTTACTACTTTTTAACGTAACATTTTTAAACAATTACAAATTAAGACATTCTTGTTAATCTAGACTCTGAAGTGTCAAGATAATTTACTGCCAAGATTATTTGACCTTGCATGTGAAAATTCAGCTAGTCATTTTTGTGATTTATTTGTCTTCTACTTAAAATCATAATGTAAAGAGCATTCTGTGAAAATAAAACCTTGTTATTTGTAATATTGACTGGTTAATACCATGTCAAAGATTGAAATCCGTGAGTGAAATCAAACTTTGATGCTCTTAATCTCGTTATTAAATTGAGACTTTAGCCCGGATTTCACAGATGGGGTCACAATTCTTTTATTTAATTTTTGCTGGCCACAGATTTACTTATACAGAGAAATGCAAAGAAAAAAGACATTGAAATAATATGATCATCAAATACATAAAAATATTTTGTCACATAAAACAAAAAATATATTTTTATATCCTTATCAAGGAAATTATTTTCCCTTGTAAGAAAAAATAAGAATAGAAATGAACGAACCCTTAACAACTTTTGTCTGCATTAATTCATTTAGCAATCTGTCATTCACTTTTATTTAATTAGACAAATGTGTACTCAAACCATATGTTTCACAGTGTAAAGAAGTGATACTTTAGTCACAGAGCATAGGTGAGCTTTTCCTTTACAAGGACATGATGTACTACTGTCATCCAGGAAAGGCAAAGTCTGTTGCAGCCATCATTTAGTACATTGTAATTATTTTCTTGCATGGAGTACAGTGCTGCTCGATTATTTATTTATTAATTTATTTATTTTTATTCACAATAATTGAACTCTATTAATATGTGACTTTGAAAACATGCATTTATTTAACTTTTTTTCTTAAGTAAGTGTTGAAATCGGCTACACAAATTTATATTTTAATCACACAATAATTGTTTCTCGGTTATCTTTTTTTTTAATCAAAAATTGAAATTGATAATTAATTAACGATTAATTGCACAGCCCTAATGGAGTACTTCAGATTTTAGGCGGATACATATTTGGTGAATAACTAGAAATTAGACCCTAACACATCAAAACTGAAATTAATTTGAATCTTGAAATAAATGACTAAAATGAGTTAATAGAAGAGCAGGACCAGAAAATGTGGAAATGGTTTTGCCTTTTCAACCCTGCGTCCACGCCAGCAACGGCAAGATTATATTTCAAACCAAAAAAATCATAGTTGTCACCCTGTCTGTGAAATACAGGCTGAAGTGTTTTCGTGAAACCAAACCATGCCCGGGCGCGTTTGACCCCCAAAGCCTGGTTCATTTGACTAGTGTGATCGCTCTGTACCGCAAATCGTGCCAGAGCGTGTTTCAAAAGGAGACATGTCAATTGCGCGACCACTCACCTTCATCTGCCTTCGTAAAAACCTTCTGATGCGCGCAGCAGGGTTTCATGAATGTCGGAGCTGCACACACGACAGATCAACTAAGCAATATAAAGGCATGTGTGAGGGGTTGTGTGTCATTGCGCACCAAACAACTCAGAATAAAAAACACAGACTTAACATCATGATGGGCTCCAGTGTTAAGAGAACACTTTACTTTCTGTTTTCTTCAAAACAATCGCATCCTAATGACAAAAGCGCGCCTAGGCTCGGATCACTTAAAGTACAGTGTGAGTGCGTGCTTCTGGGGGAGTAGGGAGGGGGGAAAATCACGCTGGTGCACAGTTTGGTTGCATTAGCCCCAATGTAAGTGCGCCCTTAAGGGCAGTTTCCCCGGACAGGGCTTAAGACAAAATGCATGCCTTGGCTGTCTTAACTGAAATCAACTTGCAGTGACATATTTTAAAATAAGGAGTTTGGTCCCAATATGCAATAAATCCATTTAGATTAATTTGGATAAAATGTGTTTTCTATACCAAGAAAGTGACGATGAAAACCATATTTTTTTGTTAAAAACTTTCACATAGCATCTTTAGGTTATAAGAACATTAAAAATTCTAATCCATCATTTGATTTTAAATGATTTATTATAAAGCTGATTAGGGCTGGGCAAAAAAATTGATTTTTCGATTAATCGTTTTTTTTTTTACGTGGTCGATTAAAAATCGATTCTCACAGAGCAGAATCGATTTTTTTTTTCTCATATTTATTTTCGCAAACATTAAACGGAGGAATGGAAGCATTTTACATTTCGCAAGAAAGACTTTTAATTTAAAAGTAAGGCTTTTAATTTCTTTTTATTAATTACCCACTTGTAAACTGCTGTTCACTGATCTTTTTTATTAATATAGTATTTGTATTAAATCTATATTCATTGAGTTGAATCGAGAATCGAGTATAAAAACCTACCTGAGAACCGGAATCGAAAATGTAATCGAGAATCGGAATCGAATTGATTTGATAGCTTGTGAATAGAAATCGAATCGATCTGGAACATCTGAATCGATACCCAGCCCTAAAACTGATTATTTTTTCTGCAAAAATGCAATAAATCCATGACAAGTTTTTACAAAATGCTATAAATCTATTGAATCAATATATAAATGTGAATTCATCTTTGCTGGTATTCATTTAGTTATCTGTTGGTATACATTGATAAAAAAAAAACATTAATGGCATTAATCAAAACATTTACTTTTGTCATATTAATAACAATGTCATTGCTGCTGTCATCCTTGGGATATCGTCGCTGAACTTTTTTGACAGCGATCAGATGTAAAATGTTTTTGTCCTGCTCGATTTTTGTTGAGTTCGAGTAAAATAATGGAAAGCTTTTCATAAGATCACCTGAGGTCAATGTGTTATCATGACAGAGGCTTGATGCTGTCGTGTGAGAACAAGCAACAGCCGGCATTTTTCCTTCGACCGAGTGCCTCTCATGTAAATTATTAGATTTTGATGGCTTATGTTTCTTTCCTGTCACAGAAAACCTCCACGGGTTTATCAATGCCATCAAATTATTATTTTGTTTTTGTTTGTTTGTTGATCATAAAGGAGATGAGGAAAACTAGGAATCCGTGTGTATTCAAAGCGCTGCCGTTATTGTTTACAATGCATGTAATGGTGCGCTGTGATTTGTTGAGCAGATTTAATAATTAGAGACTGGCGTTTGGAGTAAAGATGACAGAAAACATGGCGAATATCGGATTTTGCATAAGAAATTAATTTACTTTTTAATACTGACCAAATACAATGATTTTGGTGGTAACTAATTGTTTTTTTAAATGGCGTTTATCGCATTTTGGAACCAAACTCTTCAAATATATCAGTGCTATTGTTTTGTCTCAGTATGCACACCAGTAATGTTTTTTTGTGAGGTATGTTTGTGAAAACTACTTGAATGACCTTTACTACACAGCTTGTTGAAATGCTTGATTCTGATTGGCCAGTTGCGACGTTTGCATATTTGTTATTCCCAGATAACAATCGCTCAAAAATAACAACACACGATAACCTGGATACTGCAAATAATTTTTAATATTGTACAAAAATGTAATATAAATATGTATTAAATATTTGATATTATATTTACAAATGATTAAACCCAATAGTGTGTTTGTGACATTTGAACGTAAAGTTAACAGGTTTTCCTTGCGTAGGTCTCCATTCGTTAAAAAATAAGCAAATCAAATATTTCCAGTCAGTATTTAATGTTCCTTACCTTACTTATGAGGTAAATAGCCATGTAATATGTGGAATAATGTACAGGCAGCCAATTGTTATCGCAAAATAATTACTTTAGTGTTATACAAGACCCTCCACTTCACTTCGGGGCCCTGATCACACTATCAGGGCTTATTTCTGTGACGACAACCTGCTGCCTTTACATTATCCCTTACTTGTATAACTAAGGTTTAGCCCTGGACCCTATTCAGGAAAATGCGCCTTTATTTAATAATGAGATTAGAAGCATCAAAGTCTGATTTAAATCATTGATTTCACATTGGTTTTAGTCTGTTGACTCAGTCAATATTAAAGCTATCAAGGTTATGTTTTTTACAATATACTATGTAGGATGATTGTATCTAAAACCGTAAAAATAATGACTTCAGCTTGATTTTCCTGGGCAAAAAAAAACATGAGAATCAGATCATTATTTGACTCATAACAGCTATAATCAAGACCGTATGGCACATCTTCAAGTGTTAACCAAATCACAGCTTGTGTGAAACCCCCCCCAACATCCTATAATTATGGCTGTTGTAACAATCAGGCTTGTATCCCGTGTTGGGTAAGTTACTCAAAAAAAGTAATTAATTACTAGTTACTAATTACATCTTCAATCATGTCATTAGATTACTGTACAAATGACTCTTTCTAACAAGTATTTAATTGTTAGAAATTCTCACTATTAACTGATTGGTTATTAGCATGAATATTACTGAGATGTTGGCTGTTTATTAATACTGATTCTGCAAAACCTTATTCTACATCTTTAATCCTATCCAATTTCTACCAATACTTAAACCTAACAACTACTTTATGAAGTATTAATAAGCAGTAATTAGGACTATATTGAGAAGTAGTTATTAGTGAGAATTGGAACTAAAAATGTGTGACCAGAATAATTTATGTACTTTTATATGATTTAGAGCCGTTTTGACTCATTATTCTTATTAACTTATACAAATAAGTGAGAAGGATACATAAAAACATCATCTTCAACCACTTAACTGTCACTCTTCCTCTAAAGGAACACCTAGGTTTACTTTAATAATTTGCATGTAAATGTTTATTGAATATTTATTGAATGCATATTAATTTTATTTATACCACGGGTCTTTTGAATGCTGTATTGTGAGAAATGTTCCGTGGGTATGCATTCATTTCTGATAACCACACACCTAACTTGTCAAATGTCTTAAAAATTGGCACCAGAGCAATGTTTGTGGTAACCGTGGTATAAGAGGAATAATTGTCAAATTTTTGTAGATTTATACCATGATATAGTGTTATGGATATGTAAGGAATAATTGACGACGGTCCTTTGAATTATTTAAAAATAATGCACACACCCGCGGTGCCGCATTGCACCTTGGGTGTGCATTATTTTCTTTAATTCAATGGCCCTTCGTCAATTATTTCTTACATATTCATAACACTATATCATGGTATAAATCTACAAAAATGTTGACAAACTATATATTACTGGAAAGATTTGTCGTTTTTATATTTCAAAACGTTTTAGCAGTAATAATAATGCAGCGACAGTAATTTATTAATTTGTGACAAGAGTATGCAGCAATCGTTGACACCTAGTGGATGTTGTTGGTAAAACGACAAAAATGTGATACAAACTTAATTTTTTACGATTTAACTTTGAAATTTGGATCACAACTACTTCAGACTTATGTTTACATTATTACTTTTTTGAAATATTTACATTTTTATAATTTTATTTATAAAATTAATATGTTATTGCATAATTGTTAATTATTAAAATAAATGTAAACTGCTATTACATTTTTTCTGTTTAATATTTTCACCTCCAGAAACTTCAGTGAAAAACCTTAAATTGTTGTCTTTAAAACAAGATCAAGCTTCTAGACCAATTAAAAATTATTGGTAACACTTTAGTATGGGGAACACTTTATTAATTATGACTTTTGCCTCAGTAAACTCCCAATTTACTGCTAATTTAATAGCTAATAAGGTAGTTGTTGTAGCCGTTAGGTTTAGGTATTGGATTGGGTTAAGGGATGTACAATATGGTCATGCAGAACAAGGCATTAATATGTAATTTATAAGCACTAATAAACAGCCAATATGTAAGCTAATAAGACACTAGTTAAAAGTAAGAATTGGTCCCTATACTAAAATGTTACCAAATTATTCTATATAATTGTTCTACAGTCCATACAAAGTAACTGTAATTAAATTACTGGAAAAATAAAAGTAATCCCTTACTTAACTTTTTAAACAAAAACCATTTAATTTTAGAACCATTTAATTTGCTCTCAGTATATCGTATACCATCATGGCTGCCCAGAAACCTGCAAGTCCAGCTGTGCTGGAGAAAAGCCCATCACTCGCATGCTCTCTTGGCAGCTGTGAGTCTTTCTCTGTAGCCGAGCTCTTCAGGGTCAAAGAGGAGTAGTCAAGTACCGCCCGTACCAGCTGCAGGTTTTACCTTTCACCTTTGACAACATCGCACTTACCTTCCCCCATCTTTATAAAAGCCTGGTTTAGGTTATCTTAACAGAATAACACCTGCGTTGGCTACAAAACATATTCTTAATCTGATTTTGCGAAAGCAGCCCTTGCCACGTGACTCCCTTGAGCTCAAGGTCAGCTAGGTGTGATTTGGAAATGCTGGGGACAGCATTAGGCTGGTAATGTTTGATTATTTACTGATGTTATGGCAGGTAGTAAGCACATTGCAGTACGGTTGTTAGGCACTAACTATGAGGTCTGGCCAGTGCTTGACACTGCGGGTTATTAGTGGTCATCTCCCACAGGAACGAAACTGGCACCAGGAGCGTGGTGTCTAGTTAGCAAATGCCATGTCCAGACTAGTTTGTGTGTCTGCGGTGTGGATCCATGGGTGTTGAGTGGTCAGATGCTCAGCAGGACACTTAATTAAGCTGAGGCAAGCTTTTAGCCCTGGCCGAACAGCGCACGGAGAACGTTTGCTGTCATTTCTGTCAGACAGCGAAGAGCTTTGAGTGTGGGTGCGAGTGTGTTTGAATCAAGAATATTCACAAAGTGTGAATGCGTTTTTATACCTGACCCACACATTTAATGATCACAGTTCCCTTGAAAGACCACTACTGTCATTCAAAAATTTTGCTTAAAGGGATAGTTCACCCATTTACTCGGCCTCCTGAGTTTCTTTCTTTCTTTCTTTTGTTGAAGATATTTTGATAAATAATGGAAACCACACAGTTGACGGAATCTATTGACTTCCATAATTTTTTAAAAGTAAATATGTGCCGTCAACTGTGTAGTTTATCAAAATATATTCTTTTGTATTTAACAGACTAAAGAAGCTCATATGGGTTTGCAAAAAAACACGAGAGTAAATGATGTCAGAATTTTTGGTGAACTATCCCTTTAACACAATTGCATTCTGTTGTATTGTACCTTCCTTTCATCACACCTTCAGTTCTTACACGTGCCTTTGAGGTAAAGGCTTAAAAGCCCCTGCGTGTGCTGTCTCTGTACTGTAAAAAGGATGTCAGATACAGTTTGATAGAATTTGATGTTAAAGTTACTTAACGGAAGGTTAGTGGCACTTTGCATTTAATTGAGTGGTGTTGCTTTGTTTCCCGCAAGGAGACCAGATGTGTAACATTCTCGCGAGCCATTCTTCACTTTATCGAGTTTTAAAAGGATAGTTTTGTGCTCGGAATAAGTATTGTGAGTCTCATCACTCTCTATATTGGGTTGTGTAAAATAGAAAATTAATGCGTGTGGAGTTTTGACTTCACTATTGCATGATCTGTACAACAGGGAGCAGTAGCATGTGTCTAACCACTAGTAATTGGCAGGGTGACCTGCAGCAGGACCTGTGAATAAAACCCATGGAGCAGGACAATAGGTCAGTCCCTGAAGAGCTGCCCCCATAGCGCACTCGCACTCTCTCTCTGCTGCCCAGACAACAGACAACACCCGTAATGAACTTATCTTCAGTCACGGCTGACAGCTGACATCTATATTAACCAGCCAACCCTCTCTATAGAATATTCATGCAGCAGTCGATGCGACTTAACTGGTCAGCGCTTTGGCCCCGTTAACATTTACCTTTCCGAGCCTAATTGTGCGCGTGACATCTTCGCGCGTCGTGCCGTGCCTCGCAGCTTCAGTCGAGTCTAGCCGTCTTGTCAGGAGAGACTTCATTACAGCAGGCTGTGGTGTACACTGTCCATGTCCAGACAAGATTTCTCTAATGAGCAGATCACACCAGTATGAACATACACACACATTCATAGACATGTGAGACCTCCGGTACACAGGAGAAAGGCCATTACTGGGAACCGCACCGAAATGGCCCCAGAAATACACGCGTATCCCTCGGAGAGTTCAATTCTATTTATATTTTATAGGATAGTAGTGGTAACTCTATAACGGTCTATTTTAATGGATATATACAAATGTAAATAAAAATAATAATAAAAAAGTAAGCAGTTCATACACTACTTCTTTCCTGAAGCTGGAGTTTGTAATGCATATAGGCACGCAAACTACATTGGCTTTCTTTGCTACATCTTTCCAAATCCTGTGGTTCCACTCACAGCTGTATACTACTGACTGTATATTGACAATTTCTTCTGTTCTTACGATCATGATATGTTTTGTTTTAGTTTGTCTGTGTTCAGCTAATCCCCATGTCATTGTTTGTGATATCTGGTTATATTGTGGCTGCTGATAATGCTGTTAAACTTCAAGCTTTTGATCTGCATTGCGTTGCTTAGAACTCAGCCAGCATGTAAGAGAGTCCCTTATGGTCTTTATTATGGCTCCCAGTCTTTGTTTTCAAAGAGGATTTTGAAGCCTTGCTGCATGAACTCAGTAGCCCTGCTGATGGAGGAGTGTTTCTGAGGCATATATCATAAATATATGATCGATCTGGCAGTAAGTGTGAGTAAAGTATTATTATATAGGATATAAACACCCATTCAAGTATGCCTATAGACATCCTTCATATCGCCTGTAGGTGTCCCTGTAGAGTGCTCAGGGACCGAAAAAACAATAACTGCTGTCTCATACTGCCTCTAAGCCCTGGGGGTAGAGTGTGTCGTGTGTCACCGTGAGGTAGATGTGTGTGTATTGGATCCTTAAGCAGCCCCATGGGGGCAAAGCATCGCTTCGTTCTTCCAGAGTTATTGATTAGATAAACAGTCACTAGTTTTACATCAGGCCCCCGCTGCTGTCCATGAGGCCTTTATTGACGACAGTGGGAAATGTGCTCGAGATACTTTTGAGCCCAGACAGGCTGGGTGTCTTTCTCTGTGTGCTGCGAACGCGATGTAAATTTTCTAAGCAATTTACAAGTCATTATCACCTACATGGTGCTGTTAATTTTCCGTTTACATTTATTTTAAAGCACTATTTCCTATGCGTATGAAAGATGAGTTGTTTACAACGCATTTGTGTTATAATTGGAAATCCACTGATAATAAAATTGTTTACCCTTAGACGATTATTCACACTGTTATCTGCTGATACGTTGCTGATAGTTTGGTGGTTATATTAACTAAATTGTGAAGATTTAATTTTCTGAATGTTATTCTTCATATAATATTGAACATTAAACTAGTGATGTTTCTTTACATTTTTTATAAACCGAGCTTTTTTGATTGACAGGATATGACATGACATTGGCTGCTTTAAAACTATTGGCCGATATTTTGAAAATTGGCTTTTATTAGCCGATACCGATTATTAGCAGATATATCGATGCATATACACACACACACACACACACACACACACACACACACACACACATATATATAAATAATTGTTAAATGCGGGTTGTAGTGTGATGTTATAATCATCAGCCATAAAGTTCTTATAGTGTAATATTTTTTTTCAGGATGCCTCCCAGGAAGCTAAAAAGCAGAGAGTGTTAAACCTAATACGATAAAATTTGCTTTTATCAGCTGATACGATTATAAGCCGATATATTGATGCATCTCTAGTTATAATTGTTAAACTCTGGTTGTAGCGTAATGTTATTATCATCAGCCATAAAAGTTCTTATAGTGTAATATTTTTTCAGGATGCCTCCCAGGCAGTCAAAAAGCAAAAAGTGTGTTAAACCTAATACGATAAAATTTGCTTTTATCAGCCGATGCGATTATTTGCCGATATATTAATGCATCTCTAGTTATAATTGTTAAACTCGGGTTGTAGTGTCATGTTATAATCATCAGCCATAAAAGTTCTTATAGTGTAATATTTTTTTCAGGACGCCTCCCAGGAAGCTGACAAGCAAAGAGCGTGTGTCAAACCTAATGCGATCTGAGTATGTCAGTGGGATAGAGGGAGAATCCAAGTCTAAGAAGAAGAGAAAAAAGAAAAAGGGTAGCACAGAGGAATCTGCTGAAGCTTAAAAAGGAAGCTATAGGAGCAGAGGAAGTGCTGAGGTCAGAGCACCTGCATCCAGATGGATTCACACGAGTTCACAAACAGAATATGACATTTGTGCCTGTAACAAAGCAAGGTGGCTCAGAAGCATGGACTGAAAACATGCAAAAACCTTGATGTAGATGACAAAATAATGTGTTTGGGGGTGAAACCCTGGAATATTTGATTAAGTCTGCAGTCACTTTTGAGCTGCGAAATTGTTATGTGTCTTGTAACTATTTGAACAGTGTGATTTTACAAAAAAGCTTTTTCATGTATTGACTTGAAACACTGTCACTATATTTTAAAATAAAACTGAGTTGTATACAGTATTTTGGTATTGGTTTTGATTTCCTGCGCATATGCTGGTAAATTAAATGCGATGTTTTAAAGCAAATGACGAAAATACTGAATAAAAAAAGTATGCAGTTATTTTTGCCTGTTTCGTAAGCTTAAATTTGAGATAGGGTCAGTTACGCTGACCAGCTGTCAAAGCGTTGCGTCTTACTTTCTTTCGTTGACCAGCTGCTGTATTTGGCCACGACTTCACATCGAGCGCTTAAAGAAATTTGACCAGAATATAACGTTTCATGGTCGCTTTATTATTATAAAGGCCGCGTGTTATGTTGCTAGTTAAACTCTGATTGGTGTGTTATAATTAAAACGACTATTATGATTGGTCAATTAAACCCAAACAACGAAACAATTACTTAGATTAGCTCGATTCAATTTGTGTGAGTGTTATTTATGAGGCGTTATTGAAAGCTTTGAAATATATTAATTTACGTCAAAGATTTACATAAGGTTTCGTGCTGATTGCCAAATTTAAATTGGTGTGAAATTGCACTTTGTGTACACGATATAGCTACATGAGGTTAAAAATTAAGGCGGGGAAATGTTTAATTTTATATAGGCCTACCTGCGTCACCGACTGGTGCGTATCGCTTTGCAGATATATTGTGAAACCCGCACAAATTGATTTTTATTTTTAATAATTTGGGTATCATAAATTCACAACTGATTTCGTTAAATGCCAGATTAAAAAACAAAACAAATACTAATATATGACAAATTCACAGTTTTTATTTAAAAAAAGTATTTTTGGCGTCTGTTTAACTGTACTGTACAACACAACAATTTCCACAAAGACGTGTTAAATATCTGAAAAGGCTGCAGGGCTGAAATGATGTTTGCGCTCATCTGTGCATTAAGAAAACTCTCACATTTTAGTATAATATTCCAATAGTGATGACAATGTTAAGCAATAAGACAATTATAATTATTTGTGACAAATTACATATGCAACACATTATTACTAGTGGTTTTATTGTTGTTGCTCCTGTTCGTGAAACGAATGTTTATTCTAAGGTAAAATAAAAAAATCCCAAATAATAATTGTTCATAATTGCATATCATTGTGATGAAATTACTGTGTCTACTAATGCTATTTGAATGTTTATTTTGGTTTGCTTGCGTCATGGTTTTGTGTGTAAATAAACGACGTCGTTTCTTAGGGAAAAGCAAATGTCTGATCCGAGAACTGTCACAGTTTCATAAGGTTCATGGTAAGGTCTTTTCAGAACCTCGTCAAATGCTTTTCTGGTAATGTCTCTTTAGCATTTTAACGTTTAATAAATAGTTAGAATTCACCATTTGGTCAGAGAGTCATTTGGAAAGTCTATTATTGCGCGTTTAGTTTTTGTTACATGGGTTTGTCCAAGCGCAACCCCGTTGTTCCTGAGTTTGGAGCTGTGACAGGTTGGATGCGTTCATCGCGGCGTGTGTCGAGGTATCACTCCAGATAGAGATACTGGATCTCCCGCGCCCTGAAGACCGTGCAGGAGGATCCTCGGTACAAGAGGCCGTTGAACGGGTGGCGGAGGCACTGATGGTCCTCTGTATAAATACAACCCTGGTCCCGGGTCGAGGTTTGAGACTAAACTTTGTGGGTAAAAATATGGTGATGGGAACATTCTCTGAAGTGCTGAGTAATTTCCCGCTTCAGCGAGAAGCTCAAGTCCAACTGCTGTCTGCCGCTTCCACTTCGTCCTGTATTAGAAAAAAATCAATATGATAGCAAGCTGTGAGTGTTTTGACCAACAATTTAGTGTGCCATGTTATACATTTTTAACCATATTTCAATTTAAGCATTATAGTAATAGCAATTTCATTATGTGCATCTAGTTTAAGTAGATATCGTTCAGCTTGTTTGTGGGGTTTCAATTTAAAATAGGACTATTTCGTATTTTTAAAATACAGCCAGTGTTTTACGAATAATTTAGCAAATAAAGCTATGGGGAAAATATGCCGCTTCATGTAATCTAAAGTTTTTTTGTTTGTTTTTCGATTATTAATCCGTGTGATATCTCTTGCAACAGTCATTCTTCAAATTGTCACTCAGAAAGCCATTTCAAATGAATAATTAATAATTTTGGCAATTGTTTAATTACTACGCGGAAGTTAAATTATTGATATCCCGTGCAACAATTTATAATTTATGACTAAATGTGTTGCGTTGTTGTATATGCTGAATTTGTTTTTCTTTTTATTTTAACAGTAAACAGATTTTAAATAATTTATATTTTAAAATATTGCCCGTTTTTGTTGAACAAAAGTAGCCTAAGTTTGCTCGTCGTCAGTTCCCTCCTTTATTTTCTATTTTACAGTACAACTCTATTAGCCTTAATGTCACAAGATGCTTTCATTCACCTGCGGTTTTGGTACCAGGTTTTGACCTGTGTGTCTGTGAGGTTGAGAGATGCTGCCAGCTCCATTCTGTCCTGTACACTCAGGTATTTCTGACGCTCGAAGCTCCGCTCAAGCTGCCCCAGCTGGTGATCAGTGAACGCAGTGCGGGCTTTACGTGGCTTCTTCAGTCGCGAGCTCGAGCTGTCCCTACTACTGGAGATTTCTCGTTCAGCTTCATCTTTCACTGAAAAAATACAATGACAAAATACATGGTAAATATTTATTCATCAATTTGGCAAAATATGAACTATGTTGTAGGCTACTAACATTCTCACTACTAGATGCCAATCCGCATGTCTGTTTCACTGTATAGGCTATTTCGCATTTGACTCAGATCATTTTATATTATTTCAGATTTTAATCATGTTTCTAGTTATTCAGCTTTATAATGTTATGTGCATTAGACGAACGTTTAACATGACTGTGCATCACAAGGACTAATATATTTTGATGTATGTTGCATCAAAAAATATAACACCCTTAAGTTTTAACGATGAGATAAAAATATACGGCTTTGTAGTATGCAGCCAATAAAATAAAATTAAAAAGAATACATTTCCTAAATTAAAACGTATTTTGGGCGACATTTGGGCGCACACAGATCCTTTCAGTTTAGAAAACTTGGTTCATATCTAATATTTTTATGAATGATTATGGATGATTGGGTTCAGAACTAGGTATATTTTAAACGTCCAAGAGAAAAATTGTTTTTTCATTAAATAGTTTGTTACGATAAAAAATACATGTGGCAATCTATTTACACCTAGACTTTTAAATCATAAAATCAATGACAACCGATAGTGAAAAAATTAAAACGTACATAAACCAATAAACGCAATATTGTGATGCATTTTACTATAGTCAACATAAGTATATCAGTATATATATTTTTTAATATTTTGTAATCACAAGTTATAGCCTAATTCACCATTTTATATCTTGAGTTCTACCATCAAAGATATTTTAGCCACTGCATTTCGGAGAAAGTGAGCGCAGTTTTTTAGAAATAGTAAAAGACATAGCGGCGCGTGAATGTTGCTACAAATATTAACTAACGCAAATCGAATTAGGCCTAAATAATATCAATAAATATTAACTGATAAAAAGTAAAATTCAAACTACATTGTAAACATTGTTTTACTTAAAAGAACATGTTTCTATTTTCCTCGTGGTCACACTTTATTATACGCCATCACTTTTACATTGCAATTATACATTTCACTGTTAAATAATAATGATTAACAACATGTAATTACTAAAGGGTTGGTGTTAGGATTAGGGTTTGGTTTAGTTGCATGTAATTATGCATAATTAAATGTTATTACTATAATAATTACGTAGCATGTGTAACAAAGACTGTAAAATAAAGCGACACAGCCCTCGTTTTTTTACGTGTAAGATGTACTAAAAACACAAAGCAAATGTCTCACCCCTAAATTCACTCTCCGAAGACGAGTTGCTGTGAAGTTTATCCATACAGTCCTCAGCATCTTGGGCTGGCTGTCCATTACTGGAATAAGGAGCACATGTTGCCAGAGGTTTGCAGTCCGCCAGAATATCTCTGATGAAAAACGAAGACGTTACCGTTCGCGGCTGCTGGGATATTTGTAAAGGAGAGTCCAGTCCGAGAGTGCGAGCATGTCTCTGCACCGAATCGTCCACCGAGCTCCGTCTAGGTGACGGAGGTGACGAGCAGTCGCTGTCCATGTCCGATCGCGTGCTCAACTGCGCCGGAGACCTGCACGGACTGCTTGGTCTGTGAGAAAGTATAGACTCGATACCAAAGCTTGACCCGTTTGTTGATACCTCCATCGCAATTACGATACGGAATCAAATTGGTATCAAATGTGCATTTGTTCTTTCTGAACTGCTGTGATTTTGGTAATACAGAGGCGTAAAAAAATCCACATTCAGATCAAATCATTGCTCGTTATTGTCAAAAAAATCTCTCTCAAAAACGCAAAAATCCTTTTGATCCTGTCCCAACAGAGATACCAAAAAGTCTGCTCAGTATTTATCACTGATTTTCTTTTCTTTTTTATCAGATCCTTGTGTCGTTCACTTCAATTCAGCTTTGTTGAAAATGTTCTCGTACAGTTCCTCAAAGTGAAGCTCATCCGTGATGTGTACAGGTCAGTTTCAGCACCATGGACAGGCCCGACCGCTCACCTATACATCAGGAACGATGCGCGCGCGTAAATATGTCAAACTTACACAGATCTCCTACAACTACAACCATACTAAGCCAGATCTTCCGACCCAAAGCCTAAGCTGAGGTGTAAATTTCTAGACCAGGTCTACGAGGACTAAACCTGTGTAAGAGAGTATAAACACAGGCAGTGATCTTCACGACCTAAAAATGACACCCTCAAGGAAACAACCAATGCCTGCGGAGGAATACGCTTTTAAAGGTGTCCAGGCCGCGTTTGTCCTGAGCGCTACGTGTTTATTGGTTAAAGGTTTTTTTGGAGGGGGGGTGATGATCACGTACGTGTTGTGGGAGGGGGAGAAATGTAGTCACCCTCCTTCTTTCTCTTTAAATAAATCGCAGGCAGAGATTTACCACAAGCTAGTCTAAAATGAAGATTCTGAAAAGTGGTGTCATAAAATAACCATTTCTCTTTTCACACCTTTCTGACAGCCTTTCTTCCTGTTCTCTGTAAAACCTTTATTCCATTATTTCTACTGCAAAGAACCTTTAGTGAACAGAAAATTTCTGTAGATAAAACCACACCATTAATTCAGGAACCTTTAATTAGGATAATTTAGGAACGATTTTTTAAAGTTATGTATATGTATACATGTATGTGTGTGTGTGTGTGTATATATAAAATAACATATTAAAAATAAAAAAAACTATATATATATATATATATATATATATATATTCATACATAAATATGCATAAATATATACATATACATATATATATTCATATATATATATATATATATATATATATATATATATATATATATTCATACATAAATATGCATAAATACATACATATATATATATATATATTCATATTCATATTCATATATATATATATTAGTATTTTATTATTATTAATATGTTATTTTTAAGAGGCTATATATATATATATGTATATGTATATGTATATATTTATGTATGTATGAATATACACTATATATGTAGTGATATATTATTATTATTTTTATTATTATTAATATGTTATTTTTAAGAGGATATATATATATATATATATATATATATATATATAATATATATATAATATATATATATATATATATATATATATATATATATATATATATATATATATATATATATATATATATATATATATATATATATATATATTTAACTGTTTGTACAGGATAAAATCAAAAATAATCAAAATTATTAAGCAGCATAGTTTATTGAAAGATTAATACATCAAAGAGAAGCCTGACAAGCAGATGCACTGAGATGTACATTTAATAATTACAAGCTATGTCAATCCACTGTGTATGTGCCTTGACCCAGAATCCCTCTCCTGCTTGCAGATTCTGAGTGGTGGGCAATCATAGCTTTCTTGCGGGCTTCGGGATCTCGAAAGGTGTCCAGAGCTGGTCCCACCTGCAGAACAGTGTCAAATAAATCATACTCTGATATTCAGTCGACTGGGATGTTGTGAGGGAGAACGATGACAGGTGAGATTCACAAGATAAATCAGATATATGTGCTGTGGTTCCCTTCCCATGTGTATGTATATGTACAAGAGACAGAATGCTAGATTTAAGTAAAATGGTTTTAGAAGACAGGAAACATTTGGTTTTCATATACAAAACTGTTAAATCACTGTAAAAACGGCACCAGATACGCTTTTCCCGTGTAGCATCCAAGCTGCTAAAATAAAATGTGTACTGACAGGTTTTAAATAAAACAGAATTTCTTGTCACAGCACATGTATAATATAAACAATGGCTGAAAACTCCCAAATCTGTCAGCCAATCGGTTTATAAAAAACATTTATATATGATTAATGCATTTTATAGGCTAGCTTATGTTTATGGCACATTTAAGTGACTGAATGAGAAATCAAACGATTAGAAATCACACCAATGCACTCCTTCACCGAATACTTCTTTATAGCACTAAAAAACAGATTGAAGCTTTAGCATGTCACATCACATTTCAAGTATTTGTTTGCTTTTTATTATGGTTTTACATTTCCTTTTTCTAGCCTTGTTGCCTCTCTCAAACTCCTCCACACCCTTTTGAATTAAAGAGGAACGGTGCATCAAGAAAGCAGAAATGAAAGAGATGTAAGAGAAGATGACAATACAAACAAACAAACGACAGGTATGAAGAAAATGAGCGTAGAACGAAGAAGAGAGTCAAGGATGCAAATGTCGAACCTGGTGCTATCAGGACAGCTACTTGACAGGCTGTAATGAGCAGAGGTAAATCTTTTATAAGGTTAACGCTCCTCTCTCTCTCCATCAGCTGTCATACAAGAGAGAATTTAGCGCAGGCATGCAACAAAAATAACACCCTCCCTCATTAGAGCCGACTGAGGGTGGACGACAGGACAGACAGGCGCATAGGGTGCGAGTGTGTGTGTGCGTGTATGTGTGTAGAGGGGTAATTTGCAGAGGAAATAACACAAGATGTGATGGAAGAGAACAGGCGAGGAGTTAAAAGAAAATGGGGATATGCATGTATGTGCAAAATGATGGAGAAATCTGTGTGCGCATGTGCGTACGTATTTTTCTGAGAATGTGTGTTGGGATGTGTCTAATGGTCTTCGGGGGCCATCATTAGCTCAGCGGGAGTCTGATTCCCTCATAATTGGAAGCATTGGGGATTGTCAATAGGAAATTTTCATGTACTTCTGACAGGTAGAGCTGTCAGGATAATAGTCCACTTGTCATTGCAAAAGACCAGAAAAACCCCCACTATTGATTTAATTGGTGATTCACCATCATACCGGGTATTATGGCTCGAAAAGCAACCTAAACTGAAGGGGGTTGTGTATGTGTGAACAATTGCAAGGCTTGAGGCAGATTTTGTTACTTTCATTGTAGATTTTTCAGCTGGGCAACCTCATACTTCATATTGTCACAACACATACACACACGCGCTCTCTCTCTCTCTCTCTCTCTCTCTGTCTTTCTCACTCTCTCGTGTAAGTATATACACACAATATACTGATCATGATTACTACTCTACCATTCCGAGTCAACCACACCACTGGAATCATCAAACATGTAACATTTTATACAAATTGCTGGGAAATTAATTTGACATATTATGTATTATAAAAAATAAAACGTGTATGGCGTAACTACACTGTCACTGGTGCTGTACCCTTTAAAAAAAGTGCAGCTTTGCACCTAGAGTTTACATTAGTACCTCACAGGTCAATTTTGGTACCAAAGAGTGCATATTATAAGTACCGCAAAGGTACCCAAATGTATATCTGTACCTAATGATACATATTAGAACCGTTTTAAAGGGCACTGCCCCAGTGACAGCTGGAGTACATATTGACCCTTTTTTCTAAAAGCGTAGTTAAGTGAAAAAAAATTGGAGATTTCCAGAGAATAAAAGGTCATTGTTGCAACTCCGGGAGCTTTTACCTGCTGAAACCGAGGCAGTTTCCACATGGATGGAGCCTCGGGTAAGGGCAGACTCTTGCGAAGCAGAGTTGTCCGCGTGTCCTGGATACGCCCAAGCTGAGCCTGTTGAAATTTGCCCGATTTAAATGACACTTGCACCAGATTCATTTTCCCGAGAACAGCAAGAATAAATTCATTTCATGTACCTTCTTGTGGTGATGTGCTCGTAGGACTCTGTCCCTGGCCTGCTGCTCCTCCAGCCATCTCTGAGCATATTTATACTCCATGAGCTCTGAGATTGGAGTAGATGGTCTGCACGAAACCAAAGGTAATACATTGGAATTAATGTACTTTTACAGATTTTCCAAAAAATCTGAGGGGGGTAACTCTTTAATTTTATACTATCAAAAAAAAAAATGGTCAAAAAAATGGTCCACTGGAGCGGAAACCTTTGGAAAAAGTACGTCTTTGCACCTAAAAAGTGAATATCATTACCTCAAAGGTACATAATGGTACTTTAAAAGATACATTTTGGTACCAAATGTTTTCATATCTGTACACAAATGGTACATATTAGGACCTTTTAAAAGGGTACCGCCCCAGTGATGGCTTTTCGACCATTTTTAAATATGCGGTAGTGAAAGCAGTGCACTAATAAAATGGAGAGTGATCCTTTAAGAATTAGAGTTATCGTTTATTGTTTATTGAATATTTTGCCTTTTTTGATGATGCTTCCAGCTATGAATAACATTTTAATACTTTCAGCTCCATTGAACACATTTTACAATTTTTACCATGTACCATATTAGAGCTGGGCATCGATTCAGATGTTCCCGATTGATTTGAGTTCGATTCACAAGCTATCAAATTGATAAGATTTCGATTCACAAGCTATTAAATTGATTCCAATTCGGTTTTGATTTACGATTCTCGGTTCGATCTCGGTTCGATTCCAATTCTCGGGGCGATTTTTATACCCGGTTCACGATTCAACTCAATTGATATAGATTATATATGATATTATATTACAATATTATGTAAAGTATAATTGACGACGGGCCGTTGAATTATAAGAAAATAATGCACACCCAAGGTGGTTATGCGGCACGAAGCGGAGTGCCGTTACACCATGGGTGTGAATTATTCTGCTTATGACACCGTTACCAAAAAAATTGCTCTGGTGCCTATTTTTAAGACATTTGACAGGTTAGGTGTGCGGTTTACAGAAAAATAATCAACACCCACTGAACATTTCACCACAGAGCCCCTAAAGTGACGTTGGAGTAAAAAAATCAAAAGTGTGCAGTGCAGAATTTTTTTTAAAAAGTTTAGTTTTGCGTGCTCATGTGAAACTTTACGCACATTAAATTATCGCGCGCGCACAAGAAAGAGAAAGTTTCACGTGGGCACGCAAAAGTTTCACGTGAGCACGCAAAACTAAACGCGGTAGTTTCACATGCGCACGCGAAAGTTTCACGTAAGCACTTTATTTAATTTTTGCTCCATGTCCCTTTAGGGGCTCCGTATTTCTCAGCCACTCAGAAAAAAGCATTCAATAGCCCCGTAGCATAAATTATTATATTTTATACCACAGGTCTGTTGAATGCTTTATTCTGATTGGCTGAGAAATGTTCCATGGGTGTTGATTATTTTTCTGTAAACCGCACACCTAACTTTTTAAATGTCTTAAAAAAAGGCACCAGATCAATGTTTGGGGTAACTGTGGTATAAGAGGAATAATTGACTCCGGTCCTTTGAATTATAAGAAAATAATGCACACCCACAGTGTAACGGCACTCCGCTTTGCGTCGTGCCACATTGCACCTTGGGTGTGCATTATTTTCTTATAATTCAATGGCCCGTCGTCAATTATTCCTTACATATATTATATTATATTATAATATAGACTGAAATTATTTTATATTAGAATATAGACTGAATTAATGAATGACAGGCTTACCTCTCGCTCCTTGGTAAAGTCGGGTGATGCAAAAAGAGGGTGACCTCTAGTGGAGAAGACTAGTAATTAGAGTAATGTCAATCTTACGTTCAATGTTTGCGGAAATAAATATGGGGAAAAAATAGATTTGTGGCCTTTGAGAATCGATTTTAATTCGACCACGTAAAATAGACGATTAATCTAAAATCTATTTTTGTTTGCCCAGCACTATACCATATTTTACATTAAGCAGAGTTTTTCCTTAAATTAATGCAGTAAATGTGTACAAAAGACGAGATAAGACTCCCTCCTGGCCCACAATAATTGCATCACAGGCTGCAGTGGAACTCTAATAGCTGGCCTTTAAACTGACATTTGACCCTGTATTGTGACTTTGTAAACCTACTACCAGATGTACCCCATTCTTACATCTTGAATAGAAATCTCAAGATGCACTAGTGTGTGCTCTGTATTAAATGCGCATGTGTGTGTGTGCGTGCGTGCGTGCGTATGGGGATGGTGACATTTTCTGCAAGGATCCTAACACACCCTCATTAGGGCTGACCGTGGCATTCGCAAACAGCATTTGATGGATAGAGTGCAGGGCCAAACAAGTCCCCGAGGACCCCTGATCTTACCTCTCATTGCTCCAGCTCTCCTTCCTCCTGTCTCCCTCTTAAAACACTCGCCCAACACTGGATGTATCAACATCAAGAGTGAGCGAGAGAGAAAGGGACCGAGAGGAAGCCTGGACACGAAGCTGTGTTTTTGGTTAAATAATTCAACTCCATTTCAACAGAATCAAGGCCCAGGAGGGCGAGAGCAAAAAAGAAAGGAGGCTGAAGGAGAGGGAAGGGCAGAAGGGAGCTTGCGGCAGAACGGGCCCCTGTAATAATCCTACCAAAGTGCGCGTGTCATATCTCAGTGGGTATGGATCTCAAAAACTAGTTCTCTCAGCTTTCCGACTAACTTTCATTCTCCGTTCCGTGCAGATATACATACCTGCGCCTTCTCCACCCCCTGGTCCTTCCCTTTTGTCTGAGTGCTCCACTACTTTTTAAATCTGAACATCCACCCGTTTTAGTTTGCCCTTAGAGAGAGACCTGTTCATGGAACCATTTATAGCTTCTGCACGCTCGATATATCCAGCGATATGAAAACAATGATGGGGTTGTGGCGTAAATACGACTCATTAATGTTAATAAGGTGATGCAAGGTTCACCTAGCAGTCTTTATCTAATTAGCAGGCATGTATGGGTGTTATAGGATCAGTTAAGTACATCTGACCTGACCCAGATGGTTCTTGGTTTATATGCCGTTATTTTACATGACTGGCTACTATTTGCACCCAAGCAGTGCTCTTAAAATTCTGCGAGTCAATATTTAATTTGTTTTGAGTGTTTCACTTTATATCTGATATGATTTATACTTTATAAACGGACATGAGGAAAACCGCATTGAAATGACACATACGCTGTTTCTCTCTCTCTCTTCACTGACATTTTATCCAGCATGGGACCACTAGTAAAAATGTATTATGCATATATTATGCTTGTTTCTTGTAATGAAAAAATTAAATACAGTATTTCTTTTAATCTTTAAAAAAAAAAATTCTCTTTAAATAAACACTTGGATTCTTACAGCTTCCCTAACAGAACATCCACCGATGCATCTGCTCTGATTTCTGATTTAATCTTCTTGAAATACAAACTACGTGTCATTTCCCGGAGGGAGCCAGTTCTCACATACCCGATGGCACTTTGGTGATCTTTGGTGGACGCCTGACCCGCCGGGGGCGAGGCAGCTGGGAGGACGCTCCCCGGTCGGGAGCCCCGAAGGACTGGCCTCAATGATAAAATAATCTTTATGATTGTATATTAAAGAGGTCCTAGCATTTTAAAACACAGGGCCTTTATAAACACCCCCCCCACACACACACACACACACTCACCTGTTAGAAACACCAAACGAAGCATCTGTTGTTATGCGGGGTGGGGCAGACCTACGAAAGGCCTCTCTGGTCGCTGGCTGGCGGCGGATGTCATGGGTGGCACGGTACTGGTGCAGCTCTTTGGCAGTAACCAGGCCTGACTTGACCCCCTCGCGGTTAAGAGCGATGAAATCCCTCTCCGCCGTCCTGTGTCTGGTAGACATAGTGTGCGTTTGCCAGTTGGAGATAGCTACAAGAGGAGAGAGATCTTATAAAAATTTCTAAATAGCCAAATAACATTATGATGGCACATGCTCTGGTTGGAGATGATTTTTTGTTGTTGTTTGTTATAACAGTTACAATTGGATCAGCGATGACTAAGCTCAGATAAGCAGCATGACAGGGTAACCTTCACTAGATCTGTTCATGGCTCTTGTATAAGGTAGACGGGTTGACACTGGCAGTCACTGACGTCTGTCCTCCATTGGAAGTGCATAATTAAAGTGTAAGACGGGAAGCCGGTGCAGAAGCCAGGCACAGTTTAGTATGCTAACAGGAGTGCAGTGACAGCACAGGGTGAGTGCCTGAGGGGACACTTACTCAAGAAAACACACTGTGACATCAATCTGCGACAAGATTTGATGGGGAACGGGGTGGGGGGAGGTTTCTCATAAACAAAGGCTTTGAGTAAGTATACATGCTTCTTGGAAATGATTGAATCTTTATTATTCTTACGTTAAAGGCCTAAATAAAACTACGGCGACTGAAAATGTTGACATTTTTTACGAAATTGTTTTGTCACTTACCCTCTGGCACTCCTCCATCATGTACTGTAGTTGCTGTCCCATAAACAAAGTCGGATCCTGGGCAGGACAAACCTCTTGACTTGGTCTTTCCGAGTGTAGGCTATATAGAGATCGCATAGTAGTGAGAACTTTACACAGATGTACAGATTTCTTTTTATATAATTGCTGTATAGCTTACTGGAAAAGCATTCCTAGTGTACTTAAAGTGCTTTATTTTCGCACACTAATTTTGTACTTAATATGCTAAATATTAATCTTTAGTACTTCTTACTAGTGCTATTTTGAGACACCATAAATATGAACTAAAGTGTGCTAAAAATTTATTTAAAAATGTATTTAGGTACCACTTGAACCTATCTTTGTATGAAAGTTGAGTTCAAGTTTAATACAAGTGTTAACTAAATACATTTTTAATACAGAGATAGTATGTTAAAAGCGCCTTTTAGTTCATATTCATGGTGTCTCAAAATAGCACAAATAAGTACACTTAGATAATCTTAAGAAGTACTAAAGATGAATTTTTAGTATATTAGTATAAGTACAAAATTAGTGTGCGAAAATAAAGCACTTTACTGTAAGTACAATATAGAAGTATACTACTTTTTCATCTGGGTTGCGTTACCAGTGCAAAATGCTGTGGGTTCAAACCCAGGGAAGACACATACTGATAAAATGTATACCTTTATGTATAAAATCATCTGTCAAATGCATAAACATAATGTGAATTTTCCCTAAAGCGATTTTATGTGTGTATTTTTGACATTTCTTTTATAAACATCAATGAACTGTCAGTCAAACAGCAGTGACTTAATAACTGCACATTACCAAAATTAATAAAAGAGCACTTAGGAAAAAAACGAAGCATTTCACAATAAAGACAACGTAGGTATTAAAATGTGAATTTTTGTAGACCTCTAGAGTGGAAGTTTTTTTTTTTTTTGATTGACAGATTAAATCACACCTTTAGATTTTAGCATTATTGAGTGAGTCTATTAATAAAATCTTAATTATGCAAAAAAAAATTCGCATAGGTTGCACAAATTGCTGTGTTGGCTGTCAGCTCGGTAAAAAAATCCTGTTTGGAGGCATTCTTGATGGTTGATATCTTCAGTCAGACCGAATCGCTAACACACTGTAGTCCGTTTAGTTCATATATAGTACGATTTGTGTCTCCGGAGTGATAACTGTAAGATGATTGACAGCTAAATGGTAAAAAAAGGCATCATTTATCCTCCATGTGTTTTTGGGGGAGGGAATCTCTCCCATCATAATCTACCCTGAAAGCATCTCATGGGGCAGAAGAAAAGCCCGGTATTCTTCTCTGAACTCTGTTAAACAACTCAAAGCCTTGTTTTAAGAGCAGCTTATCTTAGAAAAGGTGGAAAATTGAGAATCAAACCACGGCAAAGGTGACAACCGGATGTATCGAAAGTGATCTGTGAAATATGGTGCCTGAGCATTCCAGAAGCAGGTATCTTTGATCTTTGATGGAACATGAGGGAGGTGTGCTCGCATGTCAGTCACGGAGTTACAGTTATGTCGGCGGTTCTCCTCACTCTGTCGCGAGTGATTTTTGGAAGAAGAAAAGACTTTGTGTGGCGAGTCTGTTGAATCTCTCATCTCTGGAGATCTCTCTGTGTGTGTGTGTTTGCTGTGTTCTAAAGACTTAATTCCTGGTTAAAAACCCTGAATCCTTCATTATTCGGAGGTCTACGTGGAAAACTGGATTTCAAAGACATTTGTCACTGGACCCCCACCAGTCGCCCCCAGTCGAATAAAGCCCTCCAAAAACTTAATATGGTTGCCAAACTCTGCTCTTTCTTTGGGCGAATCTCGATAACCTAAATCTTTCTTTGGCCTTTTGAAATCAAAGCCCGTTTCCAACCTCTAGTTAACATATCTGTTGAAACGTATCAAATGCTTCTTAAAGCTACAATCCTTTGCGTTAGTGCCACCGTGATGCTTGGCCACCCTCTTTAATCCCCTTGGCAATTTTAATCTGCAGATTGGTTTGAGGAGATCACTTAGAGATGCCTGAAGGAACGTGTTGACTGCTGGCGTAAAACGGCTAATCAGACCCCTCAAAACATTATTGGGCCTTTCATTCGCAATAAAAGGCCTGAAAGGGAAGGGGACAACAGAAAAGGCAAGTCGGGTGGAGGATTATGTTAAGCAAAAGCTCCTTTTATATTGTCATTTACTGGTGATCTGTCTCTATATTGTGCTTTCATTAACCAGGCACGGACGCGCTGAAAGAGCCAGAGGCCGGCATGAGAATAGGGCCGCGCTGAGAGAGGCTACACAAGGGTCAGTGGGAGCAGATTATTCACACAGGCCTAAAAAGGGAGCGAAAACAGGGGGACATAATCATCTCTTACTTAGAAGACCCCTTCAGTTTGGCCCCTGTCTATTCAGGGCCCCATGCTTTAATTTCACCGTCCTTTTGTCCCTCTCTTGCTCATGTGTGCGCTTAGGATTTCGATTGAGCTGCTGAGATTAGTTTAACGCCGACCCTAAGAGTCTATCACTACACTTTTTCGGTCTCATCTCTGGTGCTGTTTGAACGCACACACCCTCGCTCTCGCACTTAGATTACAGAAGTCTCCTTTTCTTTCTCAGATCTTGGCTTCATAAGTGAGCCCCATGTGGTATCCCTTTAATGCAACCCGGCCTTAGTGTTTTTGTTCTCTCTTCTCCTCCTGGTGCTGAAGTGCTGTGTGAGTATCTGCTGATCTGTATCACTTGAAATCACAGTACATCTCCAACAGCCTAGCTACTAGATTACACAAATTGCAGCGGGGAAGCTTGGAGATAAAACCGATCCGCACCTCCTGTCCAAAGTCTACCGGTTTTACGCTGTCCCGGTGGGCCCGGCTTAATCTCCACAGGCAGAGGCGAGGAGAGCCCTGAGCCAGGCCTGATCATCTCGTATAACTCGAAGCTGACAGACAGCCTCGCCATGCAGTTCTTTCCCTCGCAATTACAAATAAAAGCGCCCTTGATGATGATTAGAGGATAATGGGGAGTAATGCTCCGAACTGTTTCCCTTAATTATGATCCTGCAGTCCCATTCAGCGCCATCTGGTGCCTGATTACAGGACAGCAGGAACGCTGGCTTATAATTAATCTGCTCAGCTAAACTAACTACTAGTCAAAAAAATAAAAGTGGATAATAAAGCGACTCTGTATCTTTCATCAGACCTCCCACCTCATAATCAGATACAATTCATTAGGAAGAAAAGAAACTGCTTTATCCCTTTATGTACTATACAAAAACATAAAAAATGTCAGTGTGATAAAGTCAGCTTTTAAAAAAGAAAAATACATGTATTAATAAGGATTATGTCAAAAATGCTGAGAGAAGAAAAATAAAAATAAGTTTCTCATCAGGTCACAGATTTTCTCGTTCGCAGCGAAATCTGCTAAATCCATTGAATGTAAATGCGCACATATGTGCAATGCAAACATTCATGCAGATTCACGCGCGCATTCATCTCATCTCCTTTATAGTCTGGCTGGTTATTAAGATGCTAACTCTTTTTATGTGTGGCAAATCCTGAAGCTTTGGGTATAATTGATGAGGCATTTCCATAAAGAGGGCCAGCTAATTGGGAGCATGTGTCTGGGCAAAAGCCTGCGTGCTATCCTCCCTCGATTCAGAGTATTATTGTACGCCTTCAGATGTATGGATGCTCGAGGGTGTATTTTTATGTATTTTTAATAGAAAAAGTAGTCGGAATGAAGTACACAATCTGGTCCTGTCCTAGACTTGGTCTAAATTTTTACACCGTGACCTCAAACTGTATGCTGTGCTACTCAATTTAACATGGACAGGAATGATACATTATATCTTCATTTGTCCAGGTACATGCATAAATAAATGCGCATTGTCTTTGTTATGAGATACTACAATAAGGCCAAAGGTCTCTTTACATATCTCATTTACACTGATCTATTATACCAGCAGTTTACAGTAATGTACTGAGGTTCATGATTATGTATCTGTCTCTTTCTGCTTGTGTCTACAATGGTCCCAGCTGGATTCTATTAATATTAAGGCTTTGTGCTACAACAGCGACCATGTGGAAGCTAAAGCACCTTGTAAAGGTTGTAGTGAAGGCTTATGAGTCACTGTCTAACCAAGGTGAATGAAGGTCAAGGTTTGGACCGGTCCCTTTGCAATGCAAATACATTTCTGAAGCCAATTAAAGTCGGTAGGCCACTTACAAAATTATGTATTTAAAATTGTTTTTCCATATCTGCTATTGAAAAATTTTTTTTTACACATTTGTGACCCGTTCTGTGAATTTCAAGTCTCATTATTTAATTATGAGATAAGGAGCATCAAAGTTAGATTTTACAGATTTTACTTTAATTTCAATCTTTAATTTTGTCTTACCTGGTCAGTGTTAAAAATATCAAGGTTATTTTTCAAAATAAAAATTTACACTATGATTTTATGTAGAAAGCGGTAAATGACAAAAAAAATCACTTTATTCTTTAAATTTAAGGGAAAAAAATGACTTTAGGTGTTTTTAAATGTCATGTATATAATAAATTCACCTTCAGGCAATAGGCTACAGTATAGATTTGCTTTAGAAGAAATCACAGATTGCTGTGTGTCTAACATTAGTAATATAGGCTGTATGAAAAGTGAATGGTAATGAGTGGGAAGAGGGGACTGTGAATGGGGCCTAGCCAGTCTGCTGCACAGCAGGGCTCTCTCAGACACCAGAAAACAACAAAAGCCCCAAATCTGCTCCCCTGATCTCTAATTTACTGGTCATCAGGGAATACAGGCATGAAAACATGATTTATTGGCTATGCCTCATCAAAAAGGAATTAGGAGGAGAGGAGAGGAAAGGATATGGAAGGAGTTATAAACTTTTCCTTTTTTATTTTGACTTTTTGGACACATACGCGGAAAACGGCTACGTAAAGGCTTAACTACCAGATTTGGTTAGCAGACTAATTCATCTCCGTTTCGGTTTGAGGCCCATTAGCACATTACTAAGATATATGTATGCTTTTCTCGTGAGACAGCAGACTTGCGAAGAATGGCACAGAAAATTTTTCAGAATGATGAACCGTTCTCACTGTATACGCGCACGCCTACAGATACTCTCGCTTTGCCTGACAGCACGAGGGACTTGCAGCGGTTGGCCTATTTCTTAATGAATATGAGTCTGCCATTGGTCCCCTTTACGCAGAAAGCAAAGGCAGCCTCGATTGATTAAAGAAGGTTGAGGGTGCGCGTTCTAACCTCCAGCTGTAAAAACTAAACACAAGAGGGAAGAAATCAGGCAACATCAGGCAACGCCACAAGAACAAAAGCTTAAATCCTCACAGATGACTCTGTCATTGTTCCAGCGCACTGCCAGAACCTGTAGCTGTGAGTGCTCACAATGAAAAAGAATGAGAAATCCTTGATCTCGCGGGACTATGGGAACATGCACACAGTTCATTATCATAGTCATTTAAATACAGTAATCCTATTTTCTGCATCAGTCAAAAGGGGCATATCAAATAACCCTGGAGAGCATTAGAGAGAAAAGAGGGGCGAAAGCAAGCAAAGGTCTAACAGAGGCGTCTTATCCCACCAGGGATGGACAGAATGATTGGATGTGTGTGAAAAGAGAGAAAGCGGATGAGAGAAAAAAAGAGAAACAGAAGATCGCCCAGGTTCATTTCATCCTCCCTTCTGCTTCACTGGAAGACTTGATGAAGTTGAAATGAAGCAGAATTAGATTAGAGAAGGAAGGAACTAGAGAAGGAAGAGAAAATTATTGTGAATGACTTCAAACGTCACACAGATAAACCCAAAGCAAAACCCTTAGTGGTCAGATATTTCCAGCTCAGTACTATCACTTTCTTCTTCTGCTCACTTTATATGGTATGTACATTTTCAAAGCTGAATTGTATGTGCATTAACATGGAAGTAGTTCTTTTGAATACTGCATGTGTATGAAATATTCATCATTTGGCAGTAAATTAAAAAATTAAAATTGCATTTCTGTATTGGTGCAGGTTTAAGATTTAACAGTGTCTCTCATTTATGCATTTGACAGATGCTTTTATCCAAAGTGACTTCATAGTGCATTAAAAGTATTTATCAGTATGTGTGTGTGTGTGTGTGTGTGTGTGTGTGTGTGTGTGTGTGTGTGTGTGTGTGTGTGTGTGTGTGTGTGTGTGTGTGTGTGTGTGTGTGTGTGTGTGTGTGTCTGCCCGGGAAACCAACCCATGACCTTTACGCCACAAATTCAATGCTCTACCAACTAAGCTACAGGAACATACTCTTAATTTTCCGAAACCTTCGGATGATGCAATGTTGAAGTTAACAGTGTAAGACAAATAGCCTAGATGAGTGTATTTTAAAATTGTTCCATAATAATGCCTGCATTGCACATTTTTAATTTCTCACCATTTAACACATAATTCAACAAATTTTCTCATTAGTTAAATGCTTTCTGAGCAGTCTTTGAAGGGATCAGGGTCCACGCTTCAAGACTGCCATAGCGAGCTTTATTTAGAGATTAATCCTGCCATCTACTGGTCATTTTGGTTATGGGGTTATTTAAAAAAAATCTGTCTATTAAAGGGGACATTTCACAAAACTTTTATAAGATGTCAAAAAAATCTTTAGTGTTCCCAGAGTGTGTTTGTGAAGTTCTAGCTCAAAATATCATATAGATAATTTATAATAACATGTTAAAATTGTCACTTTGTAGGTGTGAGCAAAAATCTACCGGTTTTGGGTGTGTCCTTTAAAATGCAAATGAGCTGATCTCTGCAATAAATGGCAGTGCCGTGGTTGGATAGAGGTGCGGATTAAGGGGTGGTATTATCCCCTTCTGGCATCACAAGGGGAGTCATATTTCAATCATCTGTTTTTTTCACATGCTTGCAGAGAATGGTTTGCTAAAACTAAGTTACTAGGTTGATCTTTTTTACATTTTTAGGTTGATAGATGCACTGAGGACCCAACTGTAGCACTTAAACATAGAAAAAGTCAGATTTTCATGTCCCCTTTAAGACTATCTGTTTGTTTGCATGTTTAACTAGGAGTTATTTCTTCATGGCATTCTGTACATAAATTATTGTTCAAAGTTTACTTTTCTAGGTTTAAAAAAAAGTATTTATTTCAAAACTTACCTTAATAAGAAGAGGACGATGCAGCATAGACTCTCTCACCACACCAACACGAGGACTTTCCATATTTTCTGTCGCTGAGAGGAAGCCCTGATTTAAAATAATATGGTATTCATAATGAATATGTGCGAAAGCAACGGCTCACAGTCATCATACGATATTATCATTTTGCCTTTGAATTTGTATAAGAAGATATCTCCCACCTGTTGGACGAGACACCTTGCGAGGATAAGGTTAGGAAAATACGGTTGTTAGAAGGTGTCAGTAGACACGCACAACTTGTAATAATAATATAACACAGCACAGATGTAAATGAAAAAACAAATTCAATAAAGTTTCAAAGAAGCTTTTCAGCAGCAGGCCGTGATATAAATCCGCTTGCTTCTCGTTGTTTTGCGTTGTCATGGAGATGGGACGCTTCAAGCTCCAGTAGCTTTGGGGGTGTTATCATTTGATTATTCTGAAAAGCATGAGCTTTTATTATTTATTATTGCAAATGCATATTTTGTAATTTGGTCAAAAGTATACTTAAATCAAGTTGTTGTTGTTTTTATCGTGATCGCTCCAGTACGAAAGAGGGCAACATGGTACACACAATACATGCGCACTTAGACGAGAGCATTTGAGAGATTAACTGAATGTTAAAAAAGAATACAATAACTCTGTACAATAATATGTGTCTGTGTATATTTTTAAGAGAATGTGTGAGGCATTTCATGGTTTAAGTATCGTTACTGCTTGTTTGATTGTAAAATATGTGCCGTGTGAGTGACAGCAACTGAAGGAACAGTCTCGCGATATTTTGATGTCATGCGCTTATAAAGGATTTAAAATGAACAGCCGGACAGCGACCCCCTCTGTTGGAAAATAATCATAAGCATTAGCAAGCGCAATTTCTTAAGATTGCAGCGTCATCATTTGTGATAGCACTAATGTCCAAATACTACATATGTTATTTTAAAGTCTTTATTACAGTATTCTTTATAATGTCTTAAATTCGTTTAGGTCTATATTTGTTAGCCTGCATATCAAAGAGATGGGTATTTTTTAATAAAATAAAAAAATGTAATGGCAAAATGTAAAAAAACAAAGATTATTACGGTGTACTGCACAGAGAGAGGATGTTATCCCCAGAAGAAACATTTTTACTTTCTATATGTACATGCGGGTGCAGTCATCTATTGGACTGCGGCGGAGCTGCGGGCTGCCTCAGCATCAGCATCTTCTAGGCCCGCCTCCACTTTGTTTTGTGATACGCGCATAAACCAAGGATTAAGGTAAATCGGTAGGCGAACTGATTTCAAAATAAAAGCTGTATGATGCTAGGCAGCTGCTTAGGGTATTTTGGGTGTTTGCTAGAGTGTTGCTATACAGTTGCTAAATTATTTGGGGTGGTTGATAGGGTGTTGCAATAGTGTTGTTATGTAGTTGCTTGGATGTTCTGAATGGTTCTTAATGCATCACTTACAAAAATGAACCATGGTTTTAATGCAATTAAAACGTTACTATAACCATGGTTTTGCTACAAAAGTGGTAATTAATACGTCAAAATAACCATGGTTCATACAAAAACATGGTTAATTTTCATAAAGCAGTTTTGGTGAGCAGTACAGTGCAAAATTCAAATATTATAATATCAACAATGTGATAGGCAGCTGTAAAATGAAACAATCTAGACCAATATTTCTGAATAATACTGCATCATAGAATATTTGTGGAACTTTTATTGAAGGACTCTTTTAAGTCACGTTTTTACCTTAATGGTTAGTATATGTGCGCATCACAAAACAACGCGGGGCAACTTGACTGTTTTGCAAAGTGGAGTACCCTGGACGAAGGAATCTGCTTGAAGGTAATGTAAACAGTGTACATTGGTTAAGATAATGTACATTTTCATGTGCTGTCTGGAGTTTAGACGCTCATTTTAGTAAACATGCGTTTTACTTAATGCTCTTTTTGCATAACCACGACCATTCTTGATAAGATCTGGGATGGGACTGCGGTATTTCAAGTCAATGGTGTGTTACTTATAAGCCACGTAAATGCCTTAAATAGACCTAGTCTTTTTAAAAACTGTATGCTATTTTTCATTCCTTGTATTTATGTATTTTTGAAAACAGTATTGCTGAGATGGTTGGTAAAATTGTGTTAAAATGACAGGTCACCTACAAAACGGTGGGCTACGGAATGACCTTTAAACCTTTATCTGGTTCTTTAGGGAACGCCATTCATTGAATGTAAAATTATGTAAACCCAACATTTTCCCACATGTTTAGGATATTGTTTTTGGATTCTGCACGGAGGAGGCAATGAAGTCTTATCCATCACTATCTGTTTGTACTGTGTTATGTAAGTAAGATTGTATTCTTTAAATCTTAAATTGTATTCAGGTCAATAAGTGAATGAACGGTGCATATATATTGTCCTCTTAATAAAAACACCTTTTCAAAAAGGTTTTAAAATAATTTTGTTTATAGTGAGATGGTTTAAATAGAGGCCTGTAAACATCTGTTTAGCTTACATTAAATTTCAGAAACAGTGCAAAGCAGTGTTATCTAAAAAATCACAATAAAACAAAATCTTTAAAAAAATGCTATTATTATGCAAATAATCTGTAATATAAAGTTTTTCTTATTCAATAAATTTATGTTATTCTATGCTATTCAATATTGTATTAACAAAAAACTATGGGTAGTTAAATACCCTAGTAAAAAGTTGTTTCTGGAGAGCCCCGCACGCAACAGCAGACATAACTGTAGATGTCTCCCTAATCTGTCACACTTGACTGAACTCTTCATCAGCTTGTTAAGTGCTCTAAGATCTGAAATCTGTGTTGGATAAGAAAAACATTCAAACTATGTATTATTGGGGGTCCTCCAAGAGGTTTGGAACGTCTGCCACAAGCACTGGGAGTACATACAGTAGAGTGGGGCCTTGCAAGCATCCCAAACTCAGAGAGTGAAATATAATACTTGGCAATTAACAAATTCCAATTGCCCTTCCTGACAACTGCTGCCTAAAAATATTTTCTTGCATGTTTAACTTCGGAAAGAACGTGGCATATCTCACAGGAGACAGGATCGTTTGTAGTAGAGGCAACATTATAGTCTTTCGACAGACTGTACCTCACTCTTACATTTACAAGTAACTAAAATATTTATCATGATTTATTGATGATATAAAAGCATTATGAATCAATTTGCAAATTACAAAAGCAGTGATTCTGTAAGTTTGTGGTCAGTGATTCTGGAAGCCACTTATGAGTACTAATGTAATGGACAATGAAAAATTATTAGATCTGTTCCAGCTGCACTGAAAATAAGTTTGTATAAAAATGTTTTGGTCAATCGGGTCATTTATTGAATTAATATAAGGTTAAAAAAATGACTGCCGTGTCCATGTCAACCGGCCCAGGAAGTAAACTGTTGCCACAATTTGTGTGTTTGTTCTAGTCTTAAAGGAACACGCCCACATTTTGGGAATTTAGCTTATTCACCGTATCCCCCAGGGTTAGATAAGTCTATACCTTTATCATCTCTGTGCGTGCTGTAACTCTGTCTGACGCAGCCCCCGCTAGCTTAGCTTAGCACAAAGACTGGAAGTGAATGGCTCCAGCTAGCATACTGCTCCCAATAAGTGACAAAATAATGCAAACATTTTCCTATTTATATGTTGTGATTATTATAGTCACACCATGTACAAATAACAAGGTCAAATGAAACACAGCCATCTTTTAACAGTATACATACCGGGAACTATATTCTCAGAAGGCGAAGCACTGCTACTTGGGTGGAGTGATACTGTTAAAAGATGGCTGTGTCTCATATGACCTTGTTATTTGTACACAATGTAACTATACAAATCCCAACACATAAATAGGAAAATGTTTGCGTTATTTATTCTGTCACTTATTGGGAGCAGTTTGCTAGCTGGAGCCATTCACTTCCATTCTTTGTGCTAAGCTAAGTTAGCGGGGGCTGCGTCAGACAGAGCTACAGCATGGATGGAGATAAGAAAGGTATGTATGGACTTATCTAACTCTGGGGGATACGGTTAATAAACTAAATTCCCAAAACGTGGGCGTTTTCCTTTAAGATTTACGTTTGAAACGATATTTTGCTTTGTTTACTTTTTTGCATATCGTTAACATGTACTAATACACACTTACACACAAAAGGAAATGTAAAATCGTGAATCGGATAATAGTCAAATAGGAAATCTTCTCGGATAATAGTTGCTTTTTAACGCAAATTAAATATTAATGATATAGCATTATCAAATTTCATATTTTAAATACTGACATGGTTGTGATTTTCTCCCACCAGTGTGTCTGTCATGTATAGTGGGAGTTGTCACTGCTACAAACCCATACCAGAAACCCAGCTTTTTGGATTTTGACTCATGGTTTTGGCACACTCCTCGAGGGCCCCAAATGTTTTCCTGCGTTACCTACATGGAGAAGAACCTTCGGGTTGATTGTGAATTCCCAGAGACGCACAAAATCCCCGGGCCATTTTGCGAGTTCAAACAGGATGGGCGACTTATGGGATCCACCTACCCAAACACTCCAGTTCAGTTGATACCACCTATTGAGACTCGACGCCGAGTCAATGTCTCCTTGGTGGCCCCTAACATTTGTCGCCTCACCTGGATGCCACTGTCAGATGACCGTGCATACACCTATACCTGCAGAGTTTACCAGGGCAGCACCTGGAAAGAGAACAGTATGGCGTTCCATCAAAGTGAGTTAAAATGTGCCTGAACAAAATCCCTCTTTAACATATGCAATTCTTATTTAGAAGTTAGATTTAAAGAAAAGGTGGTGTCACTGGCTGTGACTTCTTTCCCAATGTGATTTTACAATACAGGCATTCTTGTTTCTCTATTACTACACTGCTTATAATCTGTCTCTGTATTTCAAATAGGAAATCTTCTGGTGTGCTCCGCCTTAAGCGTACTGTTCCACACAGGACCATGGATACTTGGAGTTGTCATATCACTTCCTGTGTCTCTCGGGGTCCTGTCAGGATGATCAGCCCTACGTCCCGCAGGCTTAAACATTTCATCTACTCTCAAATTTGTTGGTTTTAAAGGGCACCTATTTCATTGCTAAAACAATGTTGTCTTGTATATTTGGTATAATGCAATGTGTTTATGTGGTTTATGGTTAAAAAAACACATTATTTTACACAAACCGTACATTTTTCCTGAAACTCACTGATTTTGATTTTGTTCAAAACTCATCGATTTAAGCGCTGTGTTCCTGATTGACCAGCTAATCTGTACGTTGTGATTGGCCTGAATCCCTCTGATGTCAGCCCGGAAATGTGACGCTTCTTACCATGTTCGAAAGATTCGGTCACAATGCAATGCTAACAGGAGTTAACCTACAGACTGAGTCCAAAGGTGGAGGAATTATGATAATGTCAGTCTTCTCTACATCACCAATCCCAGGAAGTAAACTGTTGCCTACAATCCATGTGTTTGTTGTAGTCCAAGAAAAGAGATTTACGTTGGAGACGATAACTCGCATCATCGTTTACTTTGGGGTTTGTACATTTTGCATATCGCTAACATGTACTAATACAGTGTTTCTCAACCCTGGTCCTCAAGGACCCCCTTCCAGAATGTTTAAGATGTGTCCTTATTTAAAACACCTGTACCAACTCATCAGCCACCTTCCAGAATGTCTCTCTAACAAGCTAATGATTTAAATCAGGTGTGTTAATTAAGGAGACATCTAAAACATTCTGGAAGGGGGTCCTTGAGGACCAGGGTTGAGAAACACTTTACTAATACACACCTACACACCAAAGTAAATGTAAAATCGTGAATTGGACAATAGGAGCTCTTTAAGTGTCTAACATGGCATCTAAAAGGGGTGGTTTCCCGAACATGCCTTATCCTAGTCCCAGACTAAAATGCATAATTGAGCTGCCTTAATTTATAAACACCTTGTACTGACACATCTTAACATATATCAGTGCCATTGTTTTGTCTCATGCAAACCATGTATTGCATTTTGCAAGGTTAGTTTGTAAAAAACACTTAAATATCCTATTATAACCAAGCCCTAGTCCTGGATTAATTTAAACCCTGTCTGGGAAACCGCCTCTTAAGCTTCTAACATTGCAGCTGTTTGGGTTTCTATTGTCTTTACATCATCAGTATTCTTTGTGAAAGAACAAATGAGACTCAGAAAACATTGCACATGCGGCCCACTTAAGATAAAAATACTTAGCTACATTCTAGAAATCTTTTAATCTGACTCTGCTAACAAATGAAGTTGTTGTAGCAACTATTTCTGTTACAGGACAACCTGAAAATATTTTTTACAGCAGATTTGTGTTGTTGAATGCAAAGTAGCATGCCAAAAAACAATTCCAGACTTGTTTGTCAGTTTAACACTGCATTGCAATCATACTGCCATCCTGCTTATCAAACAGTAAACGCAGATACTTGAAATGATATGACAGCCAAAACATAACTCACATACAATTTTCTCTGTTATCAGATTGTTTGCTATTGTTTTGATATATGAACCTTTATGCAATATTCAATCATGTGCTTCCTTTACAAATCACAAAAAAGCAATCATACAGTCGCTTAATAAGATATTGTAGTTTTTATTGCCTACATTTTTGTAATGTTTCTAGAAATACCCGAGTGATTTGTTATAAGAATAATCCGTATTCTCAATGGTGGCTGGCTGGTTTATCGATCCTTACTATTCGTCAGTGCAAAATACATTATATGGCTGCTACCATTCTGTTATTGCAATAACAACTCTCTTTAATGCTTATTTATATGGAGAGCCTATTGAAGGACACTCCTGCTGACATATTGTATTGCAGCACTTGCACATGAAGCACAGATCAAAACTGCATATCCTGTTAACACAAACAATTCAAGGACATAAATTTGCTTTAAAATACTTTCATAACACATATCTATACGTGTCTTCCATTATGATTGCATGCACAATGCAGCTTCTTTATGCACATGTTAAATTGTATTTTCATACAAAGTGTAGCTGCTTTCGCACATGCCTCCCTGCACTAACCCTATGTGCCTTAGGTTACATTAAGGTGAAGCAAAACTGAGCTTTTTCTGTGTGCTGCATAGTCTGTTGTTTCATTTAGGCTAAAATGGCTCACAAAGATTGCATTGCAAAATACTCAAGCACTAACATGCACATTTCATGCACTTATAATTGTGTGGGAAAACCTCGGTCGGTATTCCCTATTTAGTATATTCTGCTATCTCATTGCTATTGTCTGAAGGATCTATAGCGCAGAAAACAATAAAGAACTGCAGAGTGTAATGTGTGCTTGATGTTTTTACTGACATTGATCAACACAGGGGATGTATGTGTTTGTTTGAGAACTTATTTCAGATCAGATTATATTTTTTTTGTTTTAATCTATGCATACGCTCAACACTTCATTTCAGGAACAAAAATTGAGATTATATCTAAATTCATTATATTTAAATATACTGTAGTTCTTTTTCTATATTTATAAAATGTTATCGTTTCAACATATTAACCTCTTAAGCGTCACCCCACCCTATTGAGTTAAATCTACACTCTTGAAGCTTTCAAACAATATACAGTTTGTCATGATTAGATAAGAATTCACATGCAAACATTGAAGTAAATAGGCATCCTGCTGGTGGGACAGTGACATTTAGCAGAAAATAAATGTTTTGAGGCACACTCTCATCATAAATAAATAAATTACTCTCCCTACATAATTTATTTTATAAAACACTGTTGGAATGTCTATTCTGGAGGCTTAGACCTTTCCAACAATATATAGTTTGTAGTGATAGATTAAAATTTACATCAACAATATTGATGCAAACTTAGGTGTCCCATATTCAGGACGGCAACGCTTAACAATTTAAACCCAAATTAAAATAGTTGCATTTATTCCAGGCTAAATCTCATAATCCAATATTGAGATTAGGAGCATCAAAGTTTGAATTCAGCCATTTATTTCACTATGACTTCAATTTTTGACATGGCCTTACTCAGTAGATATAAAAAAGAAATCAAGGTTATATTTTCACAAAATGTTTTTTACATTATGTGGGATGATTTTATGTAGAAAACATTAAAACAAATAAAATGTCTATACCTAGGTTGACACATAGTCTGGGTCACGTTTAAAGGGATAGTTCACCCAAAAATGAACGTTCTGTCATCATTTGCTCACCATCATGTTGTTTCAAACCTGTATTACATTTCTTTGTTCTGATGAACACAAAGGAAGATATTTTAAGGAGTGTTTGTAACCAAACCGTTCAAGAGCCCCATTTACTTCTGTAGTATTTTAATTTCCTACTACAGAAGTGAATGAGGCTCATGATAGATTTGGTTACAAACATTCCTCAAAACATCTTCCTTCACGTTCATCAGAATAAAGAAATTTGTTAAGGTTTGTAACAACATGAGAGTGAGAAAATAATGACAGAATTTTCATTTTTGGCTTAACTATCCCTTTATTTTGGTTGATTTCAATTAAAAGAAAACCTTAATCTCCTAAATTGACATTTTAATTAGGCTGAATTGAACTAGGTTACGGAAACCTAAATCTAGTAACTTGACAGTTTTTGCCAATGTTATTTACATGGGTAACGAGTACCTACGGCTGTTTACAACAACATCTTGTCGGGACTTGGGCTGGCAGTTAATATTTTAATTATTCAGCGTGATGCGCTGCGCATGGGCGTGCTGCTTATTACCTTGTGCGATCATCATTGAGAAAGCAGCGTCTAACAGACCAGCTCCAGCATCCGAGATCTGCGAAGCTAAGGTAAGATTTTTTTTACTAACTATTTAGCACCCCCACCAAATAATACATATAAATGTTTAAAACATAACTAGACATGTAGCTCGCTTAACATTTGTTCGACTTTGCTTACAAACAGCATGAAGACAAAAATTGGGCTGGGCAACCATGACTTCTGTGCTATGACTAAACAAACTGGAATTGGCCAAAAAATAAAAAGCACATAGTTTTCTGACGGTGCAACGTCATAATAAAATCACTTTTGATAATCTAACTAGTTTTTGCACAGCGATAAACGGAATTCCTTATTCCTTATTTCCAAAGAGTCTTAACGAGTTCAGTCTTGCCCAGTTAAAAGCTGTAACGGTACCATTTATGGAGTTTATCAGTAAAGTCAGTATTACGTCGTTCTGATCTAGCTGTCTGCGTGGTTTAGGTGGGGTCCCTATAATGTTTTAAATATAATTTCTACTTGTTTGTTTGTGCGTAGACGCTTTAAGTACCACACCCTTATTAAGACCCAAAGTACCTCTTATGCTATATATTGTACACTTTTAATGCAAGCATGACACGCCTAAATGAATGTCTAGGGCAGTAAGTATCGATGCACTATGTTGTATTTATTTGCAAGTAAACTGATTGTTTTATGTGCCTTTCCAGATTATATTGTTCCGGCTGTATTACAAATTGTAGAGAAGATGATGTGGTTTACTCTTATTGCACCACTTTGTCTGTTGGGTAAAGTAGCATTTTTCTCATGTTTTCTTGCCATGCTCATAGAGGAAATAGTTTTTTTAAGCTTCTTGCTTGCTCTTTTCCACTTTATATGTCACAACTACCAGAGTGGTGATATTATGTAACATATATTTACTCAATAGTAACCACAAAGGGCAGATATCACTGTAAAAAATAGACACATGTGGCTTAATGTTTATTAAATAAAGTTATTTTTATAAAGTGTTCTAATTTTCCAGGCTTTGCTGCTGCCCAGACGTCACTTAGTGTTGTATCCTGCTTGACTAAAGAGCAAAATCTTCGAATGGTCTGCACGTTTACTCCAGCTACAACTCCAGATCCCAAGCAGAGCGTTTGCTCCTTTACGTCCGATACGAAACTGGTGGCCTCTTCTGATGCCAGCGCTGTCCCAGACAACCTCTACAAGAACCGTGGCGCAGTCAAATTTGATCAGAAAACGTGTCAGCTGGATCTGAATGGTTTCTCAAACGACAAACCCCAGAACTTTACCTGCAGCATCAAACAGACTGCCTCGGCCCCTGCTTTAAAAGTAGCAACTGTGGAGAAGAGTAAGACAAAATATTCAAATGCTTTTCACTATTTAAATGTTTTTATGCAGTCTTAACTATAATAGTTATTTGCCTACCAAGAAAGCATATTTGTTTTTAATTCTTTGTAAATGTTTTCTTTTCCAGGTAAGCTAGTTACCTGTTCTGCCTGGTGTATCCTGCAGCACAGTGCAGTAGTATTCCTGCTGGTTTTCCTCACCTCTCCACTAACATTAGAGCTTCTGTGAGCTGCCTGTGGATGGAATGGTCCTTTGTTACTCAACCATCCTAAACCAAAATTCTCTAGCTTGTTGTACTCTGTGTAGCAAAAATGTCAGTTAATTAATTAAACCAAGGTATTCGATAACTTTCCATGGGGTTTTCAGATATTAAAAGTATGTGCTTGCCTGGGTGATGCTGCTGTTATATATATACTGTTATGTGATGCATATCCTAAAAGGCTTAAACCTCATGTTAAAGCATGCATTGTAAACTATGCCTGTGGGACTGGGTTTATTTTCTTTAAGAAGTATGTAGTAAATTGTTGCTTTTTGGCAGACAGTAACTTAATGTATGATGAATTTTATGAAAAGTCAAATTACGGATCATGTAATCAGAATGCGGTCATGTGTTGTTAGCACTAAATATAATACCAAAGCCACTGTGTACACCCTGTGTTTGTAAACGGCCTTACGTGATCTAATAAAGTACACAAGTTAAGAACGGTCGCTTTTGTGAGTTTGGCTCCCTCTCCTGACTAAACCCCAATAAGGTCAAAAAGATAAACAAGTAACAGACTGCGCATGCGCGGGTAAGATGCGTGTTTTCGCAGTCTTTTGTTGATAATATACAGGTAGGCAATTCTTAATTTTATAATGTTATTATGAGGTCTTTTATGAGGAACATTATAACACATCTTGCAAACATTAGCTATGTAGTTTTTCTTATGCATCATCACAGACTGTATTTGAAGCGATGTTTTGAGGCATTTCTGGCTAGCAGAAATGCTAAAGGCTGCTATGCTTTCACTCTTGCTTTGCTTTTTGTTTTATCAAAGTAATCGTCGTTTGTTAAATAACAGTATTGATACTTGATATCACAGTGGCCTCAAAAATTACTTAAATATCGAGTTAAGGTGTTGTCTGGGTTTAGACCGAACCCATTCGTATGCGCAAAGTTTCAAGAGGTGAGAGGGGATAAAGCTACGGCCAAATCTCGCGAGATGTTGGGTTAGTTTTCGGGGTAGGATTAGGGTGAAAACCAGCGCCCAACCGGCGAGATTTTACGAGATTTTGTCAGTAGGTGTATCTCTTCTAGCCACGACCGTTTCAAGGCGGATGTATTTCTATCAATCCTGTTCTCATCTGTTATCTGTTTTCTCTCGTCTTGTTACTGTCCGCGATTGCTCAAACTTGATGATCTGCATTTGCGGACCTCAAAGCTGAAACCTGATCATGAAGTAAGTAAATTTTTGTACCATTCTCGAGGCACACACATCTGCTCATTATACTGCAGAAGTTGTCAACACAATACACTATCATGCGTGGTGTTACATCCTTGAAAAACAGAACAAGTCGTTGTTGTTATTGTTATTTATAGTATTGATTTTAGCTGTTAATAATTTATTGGTCTCAATTTTTCAGAGAACAAAAAAGTCCTAATGGAGATTCTCCCATACTGCAGCACGGTGAGATGTTTAAAGTGTCTATTGTTGTGACCTTTTGTATTTGTCTTGCGATTCGTTATATTGAATAGCAGCAAAATACATTTAGTATAAAATCACCTTCCTGATTTAAGGCAATACACGATATTGAATAAAAATCCGAATGAAGTTACATGCTAAATGGTGCTGTAAACGATATTCAATACGATAAAGCTTTAGATTTGTAACATCTATTTCAACGGATTAAAATATGTTTTCAGAGCACGCACACATACTCATTCCTGTACCAGTCTCTTTGCAAAAACTTTCAACATACATAACCTTTGGATATATAAAAACCATTCTGTTTTAAACGATTGCGATTTGCATATAGCCATATTTCGGTGTATTATTTTGTGCAACCAGGAAGCAAAAAAAATCCTGCCAGACTACCATACGACATTCTGCATCACTAACAAGATAAATCAAAGGCCTTCAACCTGCAAACTATTTCATTTTGAGATTGACACACTTATATTTATATCCAATAGCATAAGGACCTATAGACCAGGTCACAGAACAATAACCTCTAAGTTCTGGTTTACCAGATGTTGTTGCAACAGATGACCAGTTAACAACTATCCAGTCAGGTGCCACATTCTCCTCAGATCAGCAAATCAAGTATCTGTTTAGAACAGATGGAACGGCAGGGCAGGCAAGTACATTTTCTGCTTCAGTAAATGTATGTGTATATGGATCCGATTAGGAATTAATGAGTTATTCACTTCATGGTTCAGGTAACATACCGGGTGATCCATGTGGCTGATGGACAGGTAGAAGAACAGGTAGATGGGGCTGCGGCAGTCAGTGTGGTGGCTGGGTTTCCAACAGCATCACAGTCTGTAACCCCAACTGTATCCCAGGTTTGACCTCTTATCTTGTAACACTTGACTTTTTCTTACTTAATTATGCTGAAAAATTGATTTTGAAATAGAAAGTGTCTGTGCTTACTGGATGTAATCTCTCAGTCTGACAGTGTAGAAGGAGAGGCATCTGAGACTCAGTACTACTATCCTGCTACCATCGCTGATGCAGCTGCTGGTACAATGGTAACCAATGTCCATACAGCAGATTCTATACTATCTCAACCCACGCCTGGAGGTAATGCTATTCCCTAATCACAAACTTTAGTGTCTAACGCCGGTTTCACACCGCAAGCGTGTGCAGCGTGTGTTTTTTTAGCACCCATGTTAACAAGTTAGACCATGCACACCGCACACGTCAGCAGCGCGTTCTCGGGTAGCAGAAGCGGCACTGAATCAGCAGTGCTGCGATTGTTTCGTCGTCGGCTCTATTTTTGCTGCGCACGCTCAATTAAAGTGATAGTACATTGTTTATGGTTTAAATGCTTGTGGATTCATGACTTTGAGCAATTTAAAAAAGCAAGAAGACATTCACTCTTTTCCCAGCACTTAATGAATCCTCATATTTCCTACTAACCTTTAGAGAAGCATATACATCATGGGGTGGTTTCCCAGACAGGGATGAGCTTAAACCAGGACTAGGCCTCAGTTTAATTAGGAAATATAACTAGTTTTATATAACTAGTATAATATTTAATATAACTAGTATCTTTCATTACACAAACCAGAACAGCACTAAAACAATGTGGATTAAACAAATCACAATAAGATAAATGACACTGACAGTCAAAAAGCCTATTGAAAAGGTTTTGTTCATAAATGTATGTAAAATAAAGTAATGTGAATTTGAGATTTTCATACTGTTGGTAAACTGCACAGTAGCCTATGTGCTGCAAACACAGCCGCTGTGAAAGCACAATGGCCACGCACCGCAACCGCTCTCCTCACGCGCGGCACACACTACGCCTAAGCACTGCTTATGCTTGCGGTGTGAAAGCGGCATAATGCAAACCAAAATGTTATCATATCAAAAATCTGTGTTTATAGATTTCACTTTTTTTTTCTTTCTTTACCTATCAGGTCAACTCTATGTAATGATGTCACCTCAGGACGTTCTAGCCACAACTCAGCCAAGGTTCATGCTGTATATCACATGCACTACATGCCACTATACAACATAAACAACATGCCCAATCATGCTAATCTTTCTCTTTTTAACCATTGCTCTGCTTTAACTGTTGATGTCACAGTAAGCAAGGAACACAACGGACCTCCAGGGATGACAAGCGAAGGGCTCAACACAATGAAGGTTATATTGCATTTCATTTAAAGGCAGGGTATCTGATTTGATCCAGAAACAAATTGGTTAAAAGTCTCTTCACATCCTGATAGCAATCACTATGTTAAGTTGTTTAAATGTATTTTTATAAATATATGTCATCTGTGAAAGGTGTAGGACCAAAAAATGTTAAACAAATCATTGAACTCGGACCGAACGCAATAATTGGACGCATGCAATTTTTGTCCCTCATACTACTACGTCTACAAACGCCTACGATATACTACTATGTCTACCGAAAACGTGCTTTAACTAACTCCAATTTAAAATGGTTGTTTATATTTGTTATTTTGGTAATGTTATTAACTTTGTACTGCAAAGTTTCCTCACTGGTTAATGACACATGAGATGTGGATGTCTGGTCTGTGCGTGTTCATGTGTTTTGGAGGAGGCGTGGCTTTGGATGATGATTTAAATGGAGGGTGGGATCGTGATTTCAGTGACAATAGGCTACCGTTAGCATTATTATTTTTTTTAAATCAGATACCCTGCCTTTAAGTTCATTATAATCTTAAAACACCACATTCAATATCCAATAAATACTTTATTTCTTATTAGACTTCAAAAATGAATAAAAAATTAACCACAAACGTGTGTGGGTTCTGTCTTAAATTTAAGCATGACATTTCTTTTTCAGTGGAACGCAGACGCAGAGACAAGATTAACAATTGGATTGTTCAGCTTTCCAAAACCATCCCAGACTGCAGTGTGGAGGCAACCAAGAATGGTCAAGTAAGTTTCTTTGGTACCAGCAGCAGTATGTAGTTTAATATACTTATCCAAATATACAGTAATAATTAAGCATTGATCAAATAAAAAATTCCCATATGAAAGCAAACATTCTGAACACGTTATGCTGTGTATTTTGCATTTGTCAAATGTTCAAATGCTAAAAATGCTGGGATTCATTAATAATGTACAATCTTACATACAGAGTAAAGGTGGGGTCCTGTCCAAGGCATGTGACTATATTCAGGAGCTGCGTCAGAGCAATGCACGACTGGAAGAGGAGCTTAATTCTTTGGCTAGATTGAGGATGGACAATCAGCTTCTTAAGCAAGAGGTATTTCAAATAGTGTGTGTATAAATATATTAGGGGTGTAACAATACATCGATATGAACCTATACATCAATTATATTTCTAATGATACGATGCATTGATCAAATGCTTATGTTTATTTTTATATTATTTGTGACCCGATCTGGCGAAATGAGTCGGAAGTCGCAACGTTCTATTTTAAGATATGAGCCGATAATGTGGAAAAACAATGAAATTATCAAAAAAAATATTTTTAGCTAATTTCAAAGAACAGACATTAAAACATAATCTCCCAAAGTTTCGTAGTCCAAATAATTGAGTAAAGGTGTTTAAATGACTATTAAAATTGAAACAGTTTTACTTAATCCGCTGGAAATTGCTTTTCTCAAATACTCTCGTCACCTCCGAGCATTCCGGGGATCCCCTGAAACGTCACTATCTCTCCAAATATGGTGTTACACGTTGTTTTAGAGCCAATCAGAAATCTTCATAAACGCTAATCGTTTGTCAATGGGAAACCCCGGGGCACCTGATTGGTCCAGCCATCCTCTTGTCAGTCTCGCAGCACACTACTCTCCTATTTAACTCCTTTTTGAATTGTTTACACTGTTATTGTTAACTAGCCTACACAAAGATATGATTGCATAGGCAAGCATTATTTGTTTTCTTTTTGCTTGTCTCTCTCATTTTCTCTCACACGCGCGCGCACACGCGAACACGTACGCGCACACACGCGCGCGCACACGCGAACACGTACGCGCACACACGCGCGCCCCCACGCGCACACACACGCACACACGCGAACACGCACACACACACACACACACACACACACACACACACACACACACACACACACACACACACTGTCTGGTTTCCATGTTCTATTCCCTTCCCCTAACTCAAACCCCAACCATCACAGAAACCTTTCTGCTACTTCACATTTTCAATAAACATCATTCTGTTTGATTTATAAGCTTGTTTCTTGGTTTACTGAAATAGCATTTATATTAATGTCTTTGGTCAAATTAAGCTGTAAAATAAATTGTTTATCCCCTTAAAAATGCAATGGATTTTGAAAGATATCTACAAAAAAGGGGCAAAAAACTTTAAAGGCGTTTTTCTCAGGTTTTCAGTTGGAAAAAGAAGACAGACAACCTTAATTCAAATGTCTATATCTTTAAAACCATTCAAGGTATGACTTTGACTAGGATATCATTTGAAAGCTTATTATCTCCTCTTTCCACTGATACCAAAATCTCAATTTTGAAATTTGGGTCACTGTGACTCATTTTGCTGGATCAGGTCACATTTATTTTTCTACAATTATCTTAGTGATTGTCACTATTGCACATTTTGGCACAATGTACTAAAAGACTTGAACTGTTGCCAATTTGTAAGTTTGATTTTGATGAGCTTTATTTTTTTTCATTATTACAAAAAGTCTATTTTTTGTTAGTTTGTTGTTGTAAATGTTCCAGTTGGGACAGATTGTGCCATTTTCAAAGAGTTTAATTAAACGTTCCTGTTATATATTTTGGTTACATTTGTAAGTTGTATAAAATGTAACCCATAAAAATGTTGATAGATTAATCCAATCGAAACGCACACGAAGAAGAGTTTGATGTGCCGGCAAATATCACGTCGCTGCCCAAGGAATTCAACATTGTATTGAATCTTAATGAACTGTCCTCTAATATATATCTCACAATGTTTTTTTGTATTTTATGTAAGAGGTATAATGGAAATGAATGGACAATACCATGCTAGTACAAAAACCTTTTATTACTTGTATTTCGTAAAAGAAATGTGAAAATAAGAAACATTAAACAAGGAAACAACCTTTCTTTTACTTATCCAGTACGTTTTTCTTTAGTAAATCTTCTCCCTTATATTATCATAGGTGGAAGAGTGGAAATCAAAAAACCAGACAGTGAGAAACCAGTTAACACAGCATGGCATCGTTGGTGCTTCATTGGACCCTCACTGATCCTCAGGACTGTAGATAACATTTGCAATCACATTTTCATGTGAAAATCACTTAATAGGATTCTGGACAATCACAGCCTCTAATCAAATTTTTTTTTTTTGTTCAGAAATAGGGGGTACACAAACTTAAAAATAGCATGGCCTTTTTTTCTGTTTCCCAGTGTTTAACAAACACATTGTTTTTTGATGATTTTCAGGGTGATCTGGTATTTTTACTGCACTGAAATGAATAATGATCAGATCTGTATATTTGTAGATCTGTGTCTGAAGAAAGACTTTTTCAGGACTACTGTTGAGGCAAATAGTGTATGTTTCAATTATGATGTTTTTTGTAAATGTATGCAGTTCGATACCCTTAACTGGGTTCTTTAGTCTGATGTCTGCGGTAAAAACATTTACTAAGCAATGATTGGACAATTACTATGGGACCAGAACTTGCAGTTAAGAAATGTACACATCATGCTGTCTGTAAATTAAAGAACTGTTGTTTTACAAATCTTTGCTGTTTTAGTTCCAAATAACAGTCCTGTATTATTTTTATGATGTAATCGTTAACATGGTAAAAATCAATTTGCTTGGATTTTATGTTTTACTATATGTTTGATGTGTGTTCCTGTACACGTAATGATAAGATTTTGAGTAAAAATTTTATTTGAATGCTTAAAGAAAATGCGGCACAGCGAGTCTTTCCCTAAATAGGGAGAAAGCATTTTGACAAAATATGTTTAGGTTAAAAAATTATGCGAAACAATGCAATTAACATAACGTTGGTTCTGCTCATCTTCACAGGCAGTGTTGCCATGTTTGCGGTTTTCCCACACTATTGGGCTATTTTGAAAACACAGTTGCGTGAAAAATTTTGGAGCCGCAGGTTGCTTAAAAGCATTTGCAATGGATCGGAAATAATCTGCGAGAACAGTTTCTTTTTTGTTTATTCATATACTATACATATACTGATCATATTTTAAAGAATTTATTAGGCAAAATGCTCCTAAAAAATATCCATCTATTATTCATCCATAAACATACAATGCCCTCCATAAGTTTTGGGACCGTAAAGACAACATTTCTGTTTGCTGTGGAGGCAAGACATTTATAAGATATACAAAATGTTATTTAATTAACCTTTGATTAGGCACATATATGCTTTACCAACACACATAGATGTTTTATTAACAAACAACAACCTTTCATCCTGACTTATGTGTGTCATCATCAAATGCAAGACTCAGACTGCAGAAACAATGGATTAAACTGATACTACATATTCTCTGCTTTTCATGTGTGAACAATTAATGAATCAAAGCAATTTTGCCTATATTGTCCCAATAGCCTACTTATGTAGCCTACATTTATGAACATCTATGTGTACTTTACTGTGCTTTTTTGAGACACCTAAATATGAATGAATGTGCTAAAAAAATTAACTTGAAAAAGATTTTATGTACCATGTGAACCCATCTTTGTATGATCTTTTCAAAAACAAATGTAAATAAGAGATATTATGTTAAAAGAGTTCATATGCTATCCGAAAATAGCACGGTTGGGTACACTTAGATGTTCTTAAGATAATCTTAAGAAGTACTAAAGTAGAATTTTTGTATATTTAGTACAGAATAGTGTGTGAAAATAAAGGACTTTTAAGTGCATTATGAAAATGTTCACCTAAAATGTACATTAAAAGCAATAGTAAGGGTTTATTTTACAGCCTTTTGTTGTAATCCTGCAGTTTTGGATTGGACAAATATAAAAATTGGGGTAGTTTTCATTACTTTTGGGCAGGTTTTAAGTTGTCATTGGGCTGAACATTTTTCTTGGACCTGGCAACCCTGCTCACAGGGCCATCAGCAGCCGACATCCGGGTAGCAAGTACCTGCGGTTACTTTCGCTACGTCATATAGTAGGAGGGACAAGTCTCACATATCCAACCAATCACACATTAGAACAGGTAACAGAGTATCACACGGAAGGGCGTTTAGTTTCAGGCTTAAATGCTATCTTGAGGTGTAACGTTGTTTTGTCACGGCCTAGCAAATACACAACTTTCAAGTTTTTAAAACGTAATACACAACCAAGCGTTTTAAAGAAGACCACGTTCTTCTGATTAAGGGTCTTTCACCTTTAAAATGGATATGTTGACCTTCGCCTTTGTGTTTCTCTCTCTTGTGGCAACAGGTAAGATTTTTTGTTTTCACCGTGAAAACAGTTTCACAGTTCGGACGTTGTTTATATAACTTATTCCTTTTTTTTAATCTTGTATTTGCTTCTTTACCAGTGTATTTTATAAATTATCAACAGCTAGCCTGAACTTAGTAGTTTGGTAAATGGCTGATCTTTGTTGGCATTTTAAATGCATGTATTTAAAAAAAAAAAATTCTGTTTCGTATTGGAAGAATTTACACTCCAACTTTGAATATAGTACAGGAACCTAATAGTATGTCGTTACATTTCATTCGTGTTTTTCTCACTTAGTAACGATTCGTTATTTTCTGAATCGGTTCTTTTAGTGTGTAAGAATCGGTTCACTGATTGAACGAAATTGAGCTTGCGAGTCTAGTCGAACAATACATGTAAATGGATGATGTGAACACTTCAGAGTAACGACTCGGTTCTTTGAATCCATTCACTCCTGAACGTTAAAAAAAATCAATAATGCGAAACATAGTTACGCAACGCATAGTTTATATGCTAAGTTGCAACATATACTCGGTTTTTACTATACAATGAACGTTTTTGGACCGAAGTAGTCCTTTGTTGTCTTGTAAGTTATTGTGAGACATTTCACGGCTCGACGGAATCACCTGGGGAACCTGTTTTTCCACATTTGCCCATCCCCCATTCGAAACCCGAGCGCAACCAGGAAACATCATTAACCACAGTTTAAGTAGGTTAAACAGTGGTAATATTGTTATAAAAAATGCAACACTGAGTCATGTAGGCTGTGAAATAAATATTATATGGGTCAGTTGTTCATGGCGCCCACAACAGTCAAATGACGAGTGTCATTTAACGTTAGAGTATTTGAGTATCGTGTTTGCTTATCTGTCATCATCAAGTTCACGCAAGAAAACAGTTTCAGTATGCCAGTAGCTATTCGCTTGAAATCATTGTTTTCACATTCCAGTGCATTCCACGTGAACTAATCTGTTTAACATATGGAATATTACCAAAACAACACATGTTGACTTGTCAACACAATGAACAAATGTTTCTTGTACTCACTCTCAATCTGATATATATATAAAAAAAATAAGCCCCTATGTTTGTGTGGATGCTAACTTGAAAACAAAATTTGCTTTCTCCAGCAACAGAAGCAATGTTACACACTTAATAATACCCTAATATGACTGGTAGATTTTGTTAAAAATTCCCTTCAGTAGATATGTATGTTTCTCATCTAGCTAAGATTTGAATGTGTGTTTTTCTGTCTACAGGATTGCATGCTTTTTCGATTGATGTTGTTAATCCTGCTCTGAAGGTGAAAGAGAATGAAGGCAAGTTGTTCTTCCTTTTTCCCGTAATTTGTGTATTGGTTAAAGGGACATTCCACTTTTTTTTAAAATATGCTAATTTTCCAGCTCCCCTAGAGTTAAACATTAGATTTTTACCGTTTTGGAATCCATTCAGCTGATCTCTGGGTCTGGCGCTAGCACTTTTAGCATAGCTTAGCACAATCCATTGAATCTGATTGGACCATTAGCATCGCGCTAAAAAAATAACCAAAGAGTTTCGATATTTTTCATAATTTAAAACTTGACTCTTCTGTAGTTACATCGTGTACTAAGACCGACGGAAAATTAAAGTTGCGATTTTCTAGGCAGATATGGCTAGGAACTATACCTTCAAATTGGCGTAATAATCAGGGACTTTGCTGATGTAACATGGCTGCAGCAGACGTAGTGATATTACGCATTGCCCGTACATATGGCGCTTTTCCATTGCATAGTACCCCACGGTTTAGTTTAGTTTGGGTCGGGTCAGCTTACTTTTGGGAGCTTTTCCATTGGGTGCAGTACGTAGTACCCGATACTTTTTTTCGTACCACCTCGGTTGGGGTTCCAAGCGACCCGAGCTGATACCAAACGTGACGCGAAAACACTGTAGATCACTGATTGGTCTGAGAGAATCGTCACGTCATCGCTATAATGTAAATATTAGCTTTAGCTTACTGCTAGCTTGTGCTGTCTCAAGCAAACATGTTGTTATCTGTGTTCTGCTATAAGTTTCCAAACACCCTTTTAGCGATGAAAAACATCCGCATGCTGAGAATCCGGGACACCATAACAGTTTTTTCGAGACTTGCAGTTTGTGGCGGCACATTCGTGACGTGCACGTCCGCATTATATATGCTTAAATGCAACTTGAATGAGGCTCAGCGGAGCGCCGTCGACTGACGCCACGGGTCGGGTGTTTGAACAGAAACTGTCATGTGAGACAGAGGTAGTGATAAACGCGATGTGCAAACATCTATTTGTGGTGGCCAATTATAATTTTGTGGCAGACTGAGAAATAAATGAATGTATGGGAATGTGCAACAACGCTCTCACGTGTATGATGTCACAGCAGTAGGCAGCGTAAATATAACGACACGCCTATAATCCCTCCCACTCCGAAGTGATACTAAACTCGATGGAAAAGCTAACCACGCCAAAGTGAGGTGAGCCGACCCAAACTAAACTAAACCGTGGGGTACTATGCAATGGAAAAGCGCCAATAGTCTCCTTGGTTACTTTCAATAGCAGGGGACTATTTTTGGGCACTGTGCGATATCACTACGCCTGGGCAGCCATGTTACAGCAGCTAAGTCCTTGATTATTACGCCAGAACGAGAGTATGGTTTCTAGCATAACTGCCTAGAAAATCACAACTTTAAATTTTCCGTCGGTCTTAGTACACAGTGTAACTACAGAAGAGTCAAGTTTTAAATAGGAAAAATATAGAAACTCTTTGGTTATTTTTAGTGGTCTAATCAAATTCAATAGATTGTGCTAAACCAGTGGTTCTCGACAACATCAGTCCCGGAGCTTATCGGAGTGGATTCCAAAACAGTTAGAATCAAAAGTTTAACCCTAGCGGAACTGGAAAATGAGCATATTTTCAAAAAAGTTGAATGTCCCTTTAAGAAAACGAAGGTTAACCTTTAGGTAGCTGTTTTAATATTGCAACAGTGAGCCTGTTTGCATTGGCTTGCCTAAAGTTGTGTCTGCCTGTTTTCTATAATCAGTTTTTGATGTGAAAAACTACACAATCACACGTTTGAGTAATTTTGTTTTTATTTCAGGAGTGGACATGAAGTGTATATACTCTGCTGACTTTGGAGCATCACCCAGAGTAGAATGGAAGTTTAAAGATGTCAAAGGCTCTCAGGGATTCATCTTCTTCGATGGCAAGCCAACTGGTATGAATGAAAAATGTCCACATGTATTTAGCTCTAGTTTATTGTCGTATCTCAGCAGTGACATTTAACATGCATCCTTTTTCTTTTCATCAGGTCCATATGCAGACCGTATCACTGTGTACAATCAAGGACTGCGGTTTAACAAGGTGACACGAGCAGACACGGGAGACTATGACTGTGAGGTGTACGGCAGTGACAATTATGCTGAGAAGACCATCAAGCTCACAGTCCTTGGTAAATTTAAATCATGAAAATATTTGATTCCCAGTTAGCATTTGACACTTAGAATAGGTCTCATGGCTTTGCATAATTACTGCATTAT